>NC_133546.1:89998603-90028603 GCF_048773025.1 Camelus bactrianus | reverse complement strand
TGCCCCCAAGGCTCCCCTCTCAGATCGCTAGAGAAGGCTTTCTCACCGAGGGCGCATCGCCCCCCACCCAGCGTGCCCCGTTCAGGCCTACGGAAGCCCGCCGACGTGTACGCCAGCGCTCGGCTGGGCAGGAGGGGTCTGCGGTAGGGGTAAGCAGCGGGCCAAGAAGCGAGCGCTCGCGGTCGGGACCGGGGAGAACCCGTGCGTGCCACCTCGCGAGGAGACGCACCCAAGACCGCGTGGGGACGGGACAGACGCCCGCCCCCCACGGGCACATCACCCGGCCCCACCACGATCGCTCCCACGCCCGGGCGCGAACCCCGCTGAGGGGGACCCACCCGGCGTGCGCCCGGCCACGTCAGTCCCCCCCGATACAGGGTGAGGACTGACGTTCAGGAGGCGGCCCCGGCCCCACCGAGGGTGGGGAGCGGCCACGCCTCGCTTACCGTCTCGACCCCTCCCCCACGCCTCAAGAGAGGCGCTCGGGAGACACGACCACCGCAGGGGTTACCCGAGAGGACTCGCTGGGGACGGGAAGCGATGCCGCCGCTCGGCCTCGGGCACCTGAGGGACAACCTGGAGCGCTCCAGGGGCACCGCAGAGGACCAAGGCGAGACACGCTCACACCCCGACGAGGGGGTACTTGGCGTGGCGGCGGGGCAGCCCTCCCCCGCCGCGGGGGAGGGCCGCTCGCGAGACAGGACGCCGAGCAGGCGAGGAGGCGAGAGTGTCTGCCGCGTCACAAGACCCCGGCCCCGCCGACACCACAAGGCACGGGAGACCGAGGTCGGGCCGGAGTCCGCACCCCTGCCTTCCCCCCGCCACCCACGGGCGGCAGAGGAGAGGCGAGGGGCCCGCAGGCAGAACGAGAAGAGAAGCCACGTTCGCCATGAACGTCCCCGTCCCTCGTCTGGCGCGGCTTAGGCCCGGCCCGGGGGAGCATGACTTCACCACATCGATCAGGTGAGTGAGTGAGTGAGCGAGCGAGCGAGCCATGTGGGGCAGGGAGGCCCCAGAGGGGAGGGCCCGGCGAGGACAACCACCAGAGGGGCCTGCTTCAGCCTCGCCAGGCGCCACCCACTCCTCAGTCCTCTCCGAGGAGAGCGGCCAACGACCCCAGGCGGGGAATGCCTGACACGCGGCACGGAGCCTACGGGGGTGGGGTCGTGCCGGCCACCACCGGGTGCCTGCGGCGGGGAGCGCACGGGGTAAAAGACCCACGCCGCCACCTCACCCCACCGCCCTCGGGCCACCAGAGACCGGAGGTGGCACCACGGGCCACGTCAGCCGGACGCACACACGAGAGCCGGCGCGCAGGCCCGGGCGGGCGGCTCAAGTGTCAGAAGCGGAGTCGGCTACCAGGCCAGGGCTCACGCAGAGAGAAGCCCAGAGCCCCGCACGCGTCCAGAGACCCAACACTCGGTGACAGACACCGAGGAAGACCGTGTCAGCACCTATCTGCTGGCAGAAAATGCCCAACACGACAGGAAAAATGACAGCGCCCAGAAACGGGGCGGGTCCACGATTTGCAGGGGGGGACCCCGGGACCTCGGTCCGGCCACCTGCCCCCAGCCCTACCCCCATAAATGGCAGCCCCGAAGCTCTCGGGGGCCATCTGATCGACCGGGGTGGGGGGGTTGGTAGGGGGAGGGGAGAGGGGAGAGGGGAGGGGGATTAGGAGGAGGCTTAGGAGGAGAAGTGGGAATGGGAATGGGAATGGGAATGGGAATGGGAATGGGAAGGGACGAGAGGGAGACGGGATCAGGCCGGGGACGCCCTGCCCTTTTCTCGCCCGCGTGGCCGGGGACTCAGGGAGATGCCACAGAGGCGCCTCCGACGAGAGGGCCCCCCACGAGGGACCGCTCCCGAGCACCGGGCCCCGGGCCGGGGAAAGCCTGCCTCCCCCACATCCCTCGCAGGACGCCCCCGTGCCGGTCCCCGAGTCCGGATGAAGTCTCGGTCCCTCCAACGCCACCGGAACCCACGCGGGCAGGCTTAAGGGGCGGGGGGCACCCCCCCTCCCAGGCCTCCCGCGCCAACAGGGGCCGGCCCAGCCACGTCTCCGGATCCATCGGGACTCAAAACATTTCATCCAAGGAGGCGCCTCCGACGACCGGGAACCCCAGCGCGCCCGTCCCCGGCCTCACCGCACTGGGCCCGGGCCGCTCCTCGCCTCACGAGCAGTCGTCCAAGGGACGCAGACGAGGGCCTGACCACCTAGCCGCCGGCGGCCCGGGCGCGGGACACTCTCTCCCTTTCCCCCGCGGCAGCAAGGCGCAGGCCGTGTCCGATCGGCTCGGGTCGGTCTCCGCGGCTGGAGGGGCACAGGCGGATGCTGGTCGACCAGGCCAGGCCACACGGCTTCCCCCGGCACACGAGATCCCGGGAGCGCGGCGACAGTCACCCCCTCATCATCCTGCGAGTCCAATCTGCGCCGAGAGCAGGACGCGCCCGCGGCTCAGCGCCACGGGGACTGTCACCGCCGGTGTCGCCAGCCTCCCCGAAGTCTGCCTCGGGCCCCGCCGCCGAGCCCCATCCCTTGCCGAGGTCGCCGACGCTCGGGAGAAGAGGGACAATCTCAGAGCGGCAGCCAGATGGCGCCCGACAACCGTCGCCAACGTCCCCGGAACCGATCCGGACCGCCGCCGGCCGCCCAAACGCCCGAGCTCGTCCCGGACTGAGGCGCCGGGCGGCCCCGTGGCATCCGCCTCGGAGCCCGCTCACCCTCGTCACGGCACGGCACGGCACGGCACGGCACGGCACGACACGAGGCGACACGACGCGACGCGGCGCGACGCGACCCCGGCAACAGATCAGGGCGGGGAGGACGGAGGGAGCCGGGGTTTGGCAAGACACGGCCGGCCGGGCGGCTGCCGCGAAGGGGACGCGCTCCCCACGCGATTCCCCGGGCGGGGGAGATCACACGGACACGCCGGCGGGGCCGGGGCCGACGCCGCGGGTGGCCCAGAGCGACCAGGACGAGATCCCGGGTTCCCGGGTGGGAGGTTGGGAAGGGGAGGAGGGGAAGAGGGAGGGAAGGCGGGGGCTGGCAAACCGAAACCAGGCGAGCGCTCAGAGAACAACGCAGGAATCGGCTTTGGAGTCCGTCCTCTCGAATGCGGGAGGTCTTTCGAAAGCAGACAGGCAAAGCCCAGAAGCTAGAAAAGAAAGGATGAAGACCGCGAACCCCATCGAAGCGGAAAGAAAAATCGATCTCGGCACAGATCGCGACAAAGCCCAAAGACAACAAACGGGCGCCTGGGGAAAACGCACTCGCGGTCGGTCGTGAGAACACGGACGTCAGCACGGCTGACCACAACCGCAGGAAGGAGGAGGGAAAACAAAAAAATGCGGGCGGGGGTTCGGGGGGGCGAGTCGATAGCCACCCGCTCGGTAAATCGAGGTTCAGTGCATCTACACAGAGCAACACTGTGCATGCGCATCCGCGTGTCTGGGTGTGCATGTGTGTGTCGGTGCGTGTGTTTGACACAGTCAACGTGGACAAGGAAACTGTAGCCCCATCCGAAAAAAAAAAAAAGAAAGAAAAGAAAGAAAGAAAAGAAAGAAAGGAAAGAAAGAAAGGAAAGAAAGAAAGGAAGGAAGGAAGGAAGGAAGGAAGGAAGGAAGGATGGAAGGAAGGAAGGAAGGAAGGAAGGAAGGAAGGAAGGAAGGAAGGAAAGAAAAGAAAAGAAAAGAAAAGAAAAGAAAAGAAAAGAAAAGAAAAGAAAAGAAAAGAAAAGAAAAAGAAAGAAAGAAAGAAAGAAAGAAAGAAAGAAAGAAAGAAAGAAAGAAAGAAAGAAAGAAAGAAAGAAAACATGAAAACAAACGACAAAACCCACCACCAAAGGGAAATCAAGTTGTAGAACTACTCTGGGGTTTAAAAACAAAAACAAAAACACCGTAGAAAAAGCACAACCGCAGCCCATCAGGGGTTCCTCTCCTCAACAGTCCAAGAACTCGGTCAACTCCACCTCCTAGAAGCCAGAAAACCAGGGATGAAACACGCGCGGGAGACCCAAACGGACGTTTTCAGTTTAAAAGAAAAAAAAATAATTTTTTTCCTCCCCCAAATGGGGGAGGGGGCGAGGGGGAGGATGGAGCGTAGAACTCAGCGGCAGAGTGCCTGCCCAGCACGCGCAAGGTCCAGGGTTCGATCTTCAGGACTTCCGTTCAAGTCAATAAGGAAGTCGGTAAGTCAGGCAATCACTAAGTCAGGCAACAAACCAGCAAAAGAAACGAATTACCTCCCCTCCCCGAATAAACAAACAACCACCGAAAGCAACAACAGCAGCAAGAACCAAAAAAAAAAAAAAAAAAAAAAAAAAAGGCCTAAATAAATAAATAAATGTAAGTAAGTAAATAAATAAATAAATAAGTAAACAAACAAACACAATTTTAAAAAGGGGGAAACGCACGCATTTCCGTTTCTAAGAGATATCCGGACAGGCCCAGAACCTGGAATCTCGACAGCAAGTTCCAAAAACAAGCAGAAAGTGCCTGCTCCTGACGGAACACGTGATAGAGACCACCGTTCGAGATGGGGCCGGGTGGGCGGGCTGGCGGGCGGACACAGAGCTCTCGACTCATACCTGACAGAATCCGCTCTCCGACAGAAGACAGAAGGCAACACGGAACAGGGGTTGGTGGTGGGGGCGAGGGGGAGAGGGCGAAACGGAGGTGGAGGAAAGCCATTAGGGAAAACAGGACAGAAGTCCCTCAAAACATTCCACAGAAAACTCCTGGAAGACCCGGCAGTTCCACTACGGGCCCGCGGATGGACGAATGGACAGTGCCACGTGGTCTGGAGAGACCTACACCTAGAGGGGATGATGTTAACTAAGTGACTTAAGTCCGAGAGGGATGTTGTCACTTCGAGGCAGAATCCCCAAGACAATACGCAGGAACACATGCAAGGAAGCTGAAACAGGCTCATGGATACCAAGAAGGAACAATGAGTGCAATGGGTGAGGGAGAGGAAAAAGTACAAGCTTCCAGTTAACTCCAATTAATAAATACACAAATTACGGGAGGTCATGGACAGCAGGGCGAGTAGAGTCAATCCATACTATTGTCATGACGCTGTCCGGTGACGGATCCGTAACCAGACTCACCACGGTGATCATCGTGGAACATGGAAGAATCCCGAATCGCTATGTTGGACACGTGAAAACGGACATCCCATTGTCAGGTCAATTATGAGAGAGAGTAGGAGAGAGAGAGACAGAGAGAGAGAGAGAGAGAGAGAAAATTCTCACTGTCTTACCGGGAAAAAAAAAAAAAAAAAAAAAAGAGTTCAGTGAGATAAAGAGTGGATGTAGGTGAGGGCAATAGGTGGAGGAGATGAAAACCACGACGGCGACACATGTGCGGCATCCCACACGGTGGCAGTGCAGTGTGATCCTATGCATGCTCAGCTGTCTCCTAGCCACCTCCAAGTTGACATCCAGGGTCATCCTTTTAGGTTTCGTGGCTGCACTTTCGTCTGTCTCGGGCAATACTCTCCCTTGATTTTCCATGGGGGAAGGGAGGTGGGGTGGCCGGGCGGGCCACACCACGACACACCGCGTCGCGCGTGACCTGGAAAACAGATACACACCCGCCCACCACCCACGGGCTCCGAAATCGGTCACTGGTCACGACGCACACTTCGTCGGTCCCTTACGGAGCGATGGCGGACCAAACAGGCAGCGGCCAACTTTGTCGTGCACACAATGACGGTTCGTCCCTTGTGGAAACAAACTGATGACGAGACAGCGTGGTCAGGGGGCGGGTGTCCTTTCAGGAAGACAGAGTCATTGAAAGTCCCGCACACGGGAACTGTGCCAAGGGAGATCTCCATCACCCTACCCAACCCTGATCCAAATTCTCGTTCGGGCAGCTAAGGGTCAAGGTCAAAGTTTCTTTCTTCCCGGGGCAGGGGTCCTTTTGGGCCTCGATGGTTGTTCAACTGGAGAGATCGCCCTTGGGCTGCATATACACTTCGGGGTGGTCCATAGGGTTCCACGACAGTCCCGCCACCAGGCAGGTGGTTCCACCTGATGAAACCGGTCTGGTCTTTCGTTCCAGGAAGACAAAGGTCCGTGGCTGAAGCCAACGAGAAACCCAGGGTGTGAGTCCGGAGCGCCACCAGTCAGGAAGATGTCTAGGCGTCGGGCTCGAAGAGGCTCGGGTGGCCTGAAAAACGCATGCGGGTTCAGGTCCACTTTCTGAGTGGCCTCCACAGCAACGGGCAGGAGGAGGGTCTCGAGAGGGGACACGGCAGTGACCTCTCTCCAGCAGATGTCCAGCTGCTCAGCCCGGCTCGGCGGGGCTTCAGGGAAAGGGCGGCTTTGGTTCTCGAGGATGCCAAGTCCAAAGCGGGAGAACCATGGGCAACGGGAGTCGGAAGAGCGTTGGCCAACCATCGGAGAAAACTCGAAGCACGCGTGACGTGGCCCAGCGTATCAGTGGAAGGCGGGGCGGGGCGGGGAGGGGAGGGGGAGGGTGGCGGGAAGCACGCAAAGATGATGACACAGAACCGCATTCTCATCTCTATCACGCTGTACGAGAGTTTCCACTGAGACATGCTCCCCTTCCCCTGGTCTCTCCAAGGACGCGCATTTCTACCAAAAAATCACCCCCATTCAGACTTGTCGGCTGGCCAGATCAGCATACTTCCACGAAATTCGGCCTGAAGAGGGACAGACGTCCACGAAGCATAGCCATCGCCCCTAGAGGCTCTCGGACACCCGCTCTGCTGGAACGTTTCCTAAGGACGGCAGACGAAGACGGTCTCCACATGCTTTCCAGGAGACGTTCCTCAGAACGAGACCGTGACTGTTCCGAAGCCCGAATCGGTCACAGCAAATGTTCACGAGGAAGTCACGGTGAACCATCTGGGACACCAGTCTTTCCCAACCGGTCCACGTAGGGACACGATTTGGTCCTAGCCAGAAACAGACACTTTCTCCTCACAGCATCCTTTTATTTTAATTTAATTTATTTTATTTTATTTTATTTTATTTTATTTTATTTTATTTTATTCTGTTTCATTTTGTTTTGTTTTATTGTATTGTATTGTATTGTATTGTATTGTATGTTTACATATGTACGTATGTAAGTAAGTATGTATGTATTCCGGTCTGTCTGTCTGTCTGTAGGTCCATCCATCCTCCGAAGGTATACCAGTCATGTCGGCCAACACACTGACAGATCTCGAGTCTTTTCTGTCAGAAAGATATTAAAGCACGTCCCCTTCGACTCATGGAGCCAGGAACGAACGCTTCCGTATCTCATCTTCTTTGGAAACGATCTAAACATTCCAGGGACGTCGCCAGATGCTTCAGTTGCAAGGGACCAAAAACTACGTGGAGGAGGCACCAATTTTTCAGAGATGGACCGCCTCCCACACACACACACACACTACCCCCTCGGACTGCTTGGGGTGTGAACACTTCCTGAGACTTGAGACCGAGCCAACCATCGCTCCCAGACTCTTTTTTTTTTTTTTTTTTTTTCCTGGCTGACACGTTTCATGACAGAGATAACCCACAGGAACTTAATGGATTCGGGGTAAACCTAGGGAGGCGAAAAGTTTCACCTCGAATGCTGCTCGTCACAATCAAGACATGGCTCTTTTCACGAGACCGATCCCTTGACATTTGCTTTTCTGGATGAAAGGATCTGTCCTAGATCATGTCAACCTGAAGGAAAACATTTGGGTTCCTTCCTGTTCGCATTCCCTGCCTGCATGTTCCCTTGAAAACCAGTTCCATAGAGCTCTTTCATGAATGAACTCTGGCAAGTGTATGTGGAGGAAGAAACATGCCAGGCCTACAAGCCGGGGACATACACAAGTGCCTACATGCATACATGCATACATGGGACCGAGCCCTTTCCAGATCCTTGGACGGCAGTACCATAGAAATGAGGATGGCTTCCACAAGACTCTCAGGCAAGCCAAGCTCTTTTGCGAAAGCGATAGCTTGTGCACAAAGGAGAAGGTGGCATGAGGGGAGAGGGAGGGGGAGTGCCAGCTCCCTGAGCAGCAGGGGCCATGCTTTTCTACCTAAAGGAAGGGCTTTGTCTCAGGATCACTGATCACTTCCACAAATCATCCGATATCTTGGATCGGCCGCAGGCGGCTCCAGGGTGAAGAGCCATCGCCCCAGGCTCTGTGGGGAATAGAGAAGACTTCCGTGAGGGGAAAGAAACGCATGAGAATTTTCTGCAAGAAAGCTCAGGAACAGATAATGTAAACACGGAGAGTTGAGCTTCCTGTCTCGTGACAGCTAGGTCTACTGGGTCATGTCACAGAGAGCAAGCGAATCCTTTATTCCCCTGAGCCTTTTTCTTTTTCTTTCTCTATCTTTCTTTGTTCTTTGTTCCCTTTAGAGTGTGTGTGTGTGTGTGTGTGTGTGTGTGTGTGTGTGTGTGTGTGTGTGTCTGTGTCTGTGTCTGTGTGTGTGTGTCTGTGTGTGTGTCTGTGTGTGTCTCTGAAACTCAGGTACTGCCCTGTCTCATACAGACGAGACCAGCAGATCGACATGACCAGAGATTTTGTAGCTTTCATTTAAAAACTATAGGTCACTCACGAGTCGGGTAGGACGGGTGCTGCGTCCAGCGCAGCTCGGGACCGTGTCTGAGGACGGGCGACGCAAGAATTAAGAAACAAAGAGACCAAGTAAAGAGCGAAAATGGGACCAGGGGACTCAAGGTCTCGTGGATCTAGAGTGCCAAAAGCCTGGTCGACATCCTGTTTATTGGGAGTATACGGCTCAGGGAAAAAAAAAAGAAATGCGATCAAAGAGGTGGGGCTTTAGATATTTCATG
This sequence comes from Camelus bactrianus, assembly GCF_048773025.1. Classification (NCBI taxonomy): domain Eukaryota; kingdom Metazoa; phylum Chordata; class Mammalia; order Artiodactyla; family Camelidae; genus Camelus; species Camelus bactrianus. The sequence continues at coordinate 90,019,792 of NC_133546.1, read as the reverse complement.
CCAGAAGCACGAAGTTCTGCTTGCTGGCTAACTGATTCATTTCAGGCCTATCCCTTCCAGGAACAATCACCCTCCTCGGGGGATGCAAAATTTCTAAGTGTATCCTGTGATTGCCTCTGGGACATCTCGAGATAGCAAATATTTCCCCGGGGTTAAACCACATGCTTTCCTGCCAGAACCAAGTTCTGTTAATGGATGATCTGGCTTCCCATGACCGTCCATTGTTTTACCCTAAGGAAATATCTGCCATCTGTTGCGCCCTCACGGTCAATCTCAGGATTGCCCCTCACACAATTTCTTGAGCATCATACATGTTATAGGTCATCGACTGTGTAAAACATGAAAACAAAGCAGGCGTGTGCATTTTTAAGCAAGTAAGTGTGAATGTAAGATTTTACGCTCATGGAAATGCTGGTGCAGCTTGGTTTCTAGTTGCTGGTTCTCCAGCAGCTTGTTTCCCAGCAGACGCGTAGGACACTAGAGAACCCACTCACTCAGAAAGAACCGATGGGACGGGTAAGGTTTTTCGGCTCAGAGGGTGAAAGCTTTTAAACTCTGTGTGGAAAAAAGACGTTTCAGGTGTATATTTCTCCTTAAGAAGGCTGCGAATTAGAGTTTCGACGAGGGAGACCACGCAGCAGTGTGTACGTTTAAAAAGGCCTCCGCGTGCCCCTCCCCACCCTTTTTTGTTTGTTTGTTTCTTCCATTCGGTTTCAGGTTCTACCTGATTCAGCCCCCTGGCCTCAGTCTCTGGCCACTGTGGGCTATGCAGACAGACGTTTCTGACGTTGTCGAGATGGACAAGATAAGGAGGGTTCCCCCCAGAGAACTGGGCCGCTGCTTCTATGAGATCAAAAAGCTGACCTACTCATCCAGTTCTATGTTTAGAAATTTGCTCCTTTCTGGGAAAGCGTAGAGCTCTGCGGTAGAGTGCGTGCTCAGCATGCACAAGGCCTTGGGCTCAGTCCCCAGTACCACCACTGAAAACGTATAATAAATCTAAATAATTAATTGAAACGTAGATAAAGACACCTAATGACCCGTCCCCCCTCCAAAAAGATAAAAACTTCTTGTTAAAAATTTTTTATTTTATTTTATTTTTTTATTTTTTTAGTTAAAAAGGCAGGAGGAGGACGAGGACGAGGACGAGGACGAAGAGGACGAGGATGAGGAGGAGAAATTAGCTTCTTTCCAACAAGGAGATTTCCAGGTCAAATGGAGAGCCAAATATTTCTATGTTCTAAAACTTCAGCTTTCCACGTATCCTGGCGTCAAAACGTCGGCACGGGTAAAGATTGTTCATCATTCTGTGACTATGCACTTCCTGCATTTTGGAGTGTTCATCTGTCCTTTCTCTTAGGAATAGATGATCATCAGAAATAGCAGTTCTGTTGATTAAACCCCCTTTTAACATATCGTTGTTTCCTGGTCACTAAAGTTACCTAATAATCACTTCACAGTCTATGGAAGTCAAATCATTGTGCTGTACACCCGAAACTGATAGAGGGCTGTATGTCAAACCTATGTCAATAAAACTGAAAAAAGAAAAGAAGAAGAAGAAAAGAAAAGTCTGCTTGCTCGGGGCATCCGGTAAAGGCCCTCTTTCTGAGCGCACAAGTCAACCTCGGGCCGATTCACCCTGTCCCTGAAGAAGGGCAAAAATCCTCCACTCTATCTCCCGTTAGGTCCCGGACACTAGCCAGAGTTCCTCCTCCCTCAACCCCCACCCCGTTCCTGCGTCACACTGTGTGGGCTCAGGCACACAACCTATCGCTTTCCTTTAGCGTGTGGAATGAATATCGCCCGAAGGGAATTTCCTTTGTTGTCGTTTAAATAAACTGACGTGTTAATAAGTGCTCTGGAGGGACACATTCCCTTTGACCTGATCAGCCATAGTGACATCCCATGACCCAGGAATGTACAATATCATGGATTGGAAAGGATCTTAGAATTCAGAAATCATGGTGACGTGGGTCTGATGACCTAGCTGGCTCCATACAAACCAAGAGATGAAGGTGCCCAACGTTTTCACTCGATGCTGCCTAAGTTCTTGACAGTCACTTTAAAAAAGGAAAAGGAAAATTTGCATGGCACGCTTAGTTTTGAGAATGCTATCTGACTGCATGGTGGAACGCAAGGAAAAGCCGTGACGCTCGCCCACGGTATCGAGAGAAACGCAGAACCGTGTTTCTGGTAGCTTTCTTCACCGCTGCGCAAAGGCGGGAGCGACCGCTACCTCACGCAGAGGAGGAGAGGACGGGTTTCTCGGCCCCGTCACGCAATGCCAGGCAGAAGAAGCCTTCTCCGATGAGACAGAAGCGTGTCAAAGCGCATCCCTGCGTCGAAGGCTTCGGTTTCCCGGGGAAGGGGGTCGAGCCGAGGGACCCAGGCCCCCACGTCAGTCAGTCTTTCACTGGATTCACTGGCCTCGCTGTTACTCCTCAGCGATGGCCCCTCAGATTGCTCTCGTGTGTCTTTACCTTCTGGCTTTAGGAAGGACTTTAAACTTCGGCTGAGGGGCGGGACACCCAGAAGGGTTCTTTCAGTTCACCCCATCTTAGGTATTGCCATATCCAACACGTTGGTTTTCATCCCATCGTGGACCTACCTACCGGAGAGTTTCGCTGCTTAAAAGTCCCCTGTGCTCCACCTATTCATCAACAACCCCCCGCCACAACACACACACACCCGCACACACACACACCCACACAGACAACCTTCACCACCACCACCCCCGACCCCACTCATCTTTTCACCCTCTCTGGGGCTTTTGCCCTTTTGAGAATGAATGTCATCCAGAGCCGGTACCCTACAGGATGCCACCTTTTCAGATTGGCTTCTTTCAGGGAGTCAGGGGCACACAGAAACGGCCCCGCCTGTCTCCCACAGGTCTCTCGGCTCCACGGGTCCCTGGTTTCCTTTTTAGAGCCAAATCACATGCTGTGGCACGGACCTAGCCCGGGCTACGTGTCCCTTCACCTCTTGAAGGACGCGTCTGTCCCGGTCGCCTCCACGGTTCCGGCAGTGATGAAGCAAGCCCCTCCACACCCCCACCCCCACCCCGCCCACCGTCCAGGTCCGTCCGCGTTCAGGTTTCCGCGTGGACGGAGCCCCGAGGGCTAGGCCTCAGGGTGAGAGTGGTATGGCGGGTGGCAGGTGGCGCACTGAAGGGTCCCAAATCCGGAGGATGCCGGCAAGGAAGGTCGCCAGGTCAAAACCTTCCTTCCCTCCCTCCGTCTCCTTAGGGTGGATGGCTGGGCCCGTGAATTCAGAGAGGACACGAGACACATGCTGTGAGCCGAGATTTCCAAGCCAGGAGAACTGGTGGAGGGTAAAGAAACGAGTTGATTGGGGGGGGCGGGGGCGATGGGGGGGGGCTCTTAGGACTGCAGCCCAGGAGACACAGATGCAAGAAAGAAGCACTGGAAGTGTGTGTCATCAGACTACCCCACGGGGCAAGTGGAGAAGGGGAAACGAAAGAAAACACACCACAAGAGCAAGGCGGGAACTTTGAAACGACCAGGCTGCGGCTAGCAGCTGCTGGCAGATTTGTTTTTGAAACCGGTTGGTGGTGCCCTTGAGCTTGATACAGTTCTGACCACTCATGCCCCCCCTCCCCCCATTGATGCCGGTGTCGGGACCCAGGGGAGGCCACCCCAAACATGTATGTGCCTCCGTGGCACATGGATGGGTTAGAAATGAGAGTGACCGAAGAAGCCGAGGGGCCAGCAGACGCAAGAGGGACCCTCAGACTCTTCTTTCTGTCTCCCTGAAAGCGGGAAATCGATCACTTCCGTGGAGGGTGCCCTCCCTGCATCTGGACTTAGGAAAACACCCTGATCACCCACTGAGAGCCTTCAGGCCCCGGAAGCCTAGAGAAACCAACCAACCTCGTGACTTCTTTCAGGGGCTTCCCCCCCTCCCCAAAACCCAAACTCCGTCTCGATTCTTCACGGACGGGTCACCCAAAACCAAAGGCTCTCAGCCCGGCCCATTTCGCACAAAGGGCTGATTTCTTGTCCTAAAACGGAGAAAAGCTGCCTGCTTCGGGGACACATGAGTGCTTGAATGAAAGACAGTAGGTTCCCTGTCGCTCCTGCTCAACGATCCGTCTGGGGTCCATTTTTGGATCAGTCAAGCCCAGAGAACTCAAGATGTGTAGAGGGAGGGGACAACGTCCCCCTCCCTGAAACAGGACTATGTCTGCAACAAAGTTCCTCCCACTGGCCGTCCAGCTCCATTTTGGATGACTGAATCCTGGTTCACCTCATTTGGGTGTTTTGTTTTTGTTTCTGTTTTTGTTTTTGTTTCTGTTTTTGTTTTTGTTTTTGATTAATAGACTTTATTTCCTGGAGCAGTTTCAGGCTCACAGCAGAATTGAGCAGAAAATACAGAGAGTTCTCACATAGCCCTCCCCACCCACACATATATCCTCCACTCCCCTCAACATCTCTCATCGGTGTGGCCTATTTGGTAAAACTGATGATCCGACATGGACACGTTATTATCCATCAAAGTCCATAGTTTACAGGACGGTTCACTCTTGAGGTTGTACGTTCTATGGGTTTTGACAAATGTACAATGACATGTAGCCACCACTATGGTATCCTACAGAATAATTTCATCGCCTTAAAAATCCCTCACGCTGCATCTGTTCATTCCTCCTTCCCTCCCTCTCCCCAAACCCCTGGATACCATGATCTTTTGATTGTTTCTAGAGCTTTGCCTTTTCCAGGATGTCATTTGGTTGGAATTGTACAGTTGGTAACAATTTTCAGACCGGTTTCTTTGATTTAGTAAGATGTCTTTTAAGTTTCTTCCATGTCTTTCACGGCTTGATAGCTAATTTCCTTGTCTTTCGTTCTTTTTTATTTATTTATTTATTTTTTTAAAATGTTTTTACTGCACATATATTTTTAATTTACATATATGTACTGTTCATTGTTTCCAGGAAGGTTTAGAGCTTTAGCTTTTTAAACTTACATACTTATCAAAGGAATAAAGCCAACCACAAAAGAAGAATGAATTCAAAAAGATACACACACCCTGCTATTAACAGCAACATCATTTATGATTGCCAAGATATGGAAGCATCCTAAGTGCACATCAATATTTGAATAGATAAAGAAGAGGGGACACACACACACACACACACACAAACACACACACACACACACACACACACACACACACACACACACACATACACACACACACGTAATGGAATACAATTCACCCATGAGAAAGAAGGATATTTTGCCATTTGTGGCCCTTCCTTTCCTTTTTTTTTTTCCCCCTCCACTTTAAAAACCAGAATTTTATAACTGGGATAAACACTTCCATTGAGTCAAAAACAGTAAAATGCCTAGAAATAAACTTAATCGAGGAGGTTATCTATACTCCAGAATCTGAAATGACACAAAGAAATGGAAAGATGCCTTGTGCTCTTGCATTGGAAGAATCAATACTATCAACATGGCCACACTATCCAAAGCAATCCGCAGGTTCCATGCAACCCCTGTCAAAATACTCACGACATTCCTCACAGAACTAGAACAAACAATTTCAAAATTTTTAAGGAACAACGGAAGACCCTAAACAGGCAAAGCAATCTTTCGAAGGTCTCCTCTCCCTCCCTCCCTCCCTCCCTCCCTCCCTCCCTCCCTCTCTCTCTCTCTCTCTTTCTCTCTCTCTCTCTCTCTCTCCCCCCCTCTCTCCCCCTCTCTCTCTCCCTCTCTCCCCCCCCTCCCTTTCTCTGTCATCTTTTTGTTCTCTTTCCTTAGGATTTGATGACTTGAGACCATCCTTTATCATTCCTTGTAAAGCCGGCTTGATGGTGCTGAAATCTTGTAGCTTTTGTTTATCTGTGAAGCTTTTGATTTCTCCCTCAAATCTGAACGAGAGCCTTGCTGAATAGAGTATTCTTACCTGTCAGTTTTCCCCTTTCATCACTTTAAGTATGTTGTGCCACCCACTTCTGGCCTGTAGAGTTTCTGCTGAAAGATCAGCTGATAACCTTACGGGAGTTCCCTTGTATGTTATTTGTTGCTTTTCTCTCGTTCATTTTAATATTTTCTCCTTATCCTTAATTTTGGTCAATTTGATGACAATGTGCCTCGGTGTGTTCCCGTATGGTACTCTCTGCACTTCCACCTCATTTGGTTATTTAAAGGATCTTCAGTCTGTTCAATTCATAGGAGAGAACTTCCACGTGTATTTCTTCTCAGTTTTATGAAACAAAGAAGGACCCAGGAAACTGGCAAAACATAAATGCTTTTCTATTGGGTTGAGCAAAGACAGGCCCTGGCCGGGGACGGGGGGGGGTGCTGGAGGGTCGGGGGGGGCGGTGTAGAGAAGGATATAGATCATTGTTAGAGTGCCTGCTTAGCATGCATGATGCCCTGGGTTCAATCCCCAGAACCACCATTAAAATAAATAAATAACCTAATCAAACCCATCCCCCTCCTCCCCCCCCCCAAAAAAAAGAAGGAGAAAAGAGTGAGAGACAGAGACAGAGACAGACCATCGGGAAAAGTAGCTGCACTAATACTTCCAAGAAACAGGACAACATAAAGATAATGGAAGAAATGCTGGATAGTGAACAGCCACGGGTGGTTGGCACAGACCCATAGCTTCTGGACTCGCTAAAAAAAAAAAAAAAAAAAAAAAAAAAAAAAAAGAATATGAGAATCATATGGATCAGGAGATTGGGTCTGAATTTTGTGCCGTTTGACTTGTGCCAGTTACAAAGGTCATGCATAAGGAAGATGACTGGCTACTTTATTGTCTGAAATGAGACACTTGAAAGTGAAAGGAGGTGCTATACAATCGTGCCTGGACTGGGATTTTTCTAAGGGAGCCCAAATCCTTTACAATATATATCATGTTTTCAAAAATGAATATCATTCCTGGACAAGATTTAAGCAATTTTTTTCTGTGTTATCAGTAAACATTTTTAAAAAATCAGTAAGAAAGGAAGAGGGAGAGAGAAAGAGAGAGAACAGGAGTAACTATACGCGCGCGCGCGTGCGCGTGCATGCATGTGTGTGTGTGTGTGTGTGTGTGTGTGCGCGCGCGTGTGCGCGCACGTGGGTTGAGGTGGGGGCCTAAAAGAGGGTGAGGATTCTTTTCATCGAGGTCTGTTTGTACAGAATTCTCTCCTTCTCCGCTTTACACTGTGAAGGAAAAGCCCAGCTGGGCTAACAAGCTAAGTCGCAAATCTAAGTGTAACAAGTGTCGGATTACTGATCTGAGTTCTGCTGGGCTAACTCGTAAATCTAAATTAATAAGTGCCGGTTTGCTGATTCCCTGTTCATATTTTGCTAGCCAGCTGGATTTTCAAAGAGACATATCTGGCCTTGAAATGTTGGTTTGCTGCCTCACTGCCTCTACTTTCGTGATAATGATGTTGCTAAAGCTATTGCGTGCCTATTGGCCGAATACCCCAAGCTGGTACTTAACCCTATAAAACCTCATGTGCACGTCTTGGAGGTGCTCAAGGCTTAGGAGCAGAAGCCCCTCTGAGCCCGCCGGCGTAATAAATCTGAGTACTCCAACCCTCCGAGTGGTGCTTGTTTCTTGGCTGGCCTGTCATTTCCATAACAGCACCGTTGACAATAAGAACGTCACTCTCGTTCCGGCATAAAGAAGACATCTGGGGAGGGTGGGGTGGGGGGGTGGGGTGTAGATCTATGTTATGTCCTGATTCCAGGAAGGAAAGGGGCAAGAGTCGGCGTGCCCTTCTTTCTGGGGTATCTGTCTGTTCGCTTTTGGTGTTCGGCTGGTTTGGTTATTTCAGCTTTCTGTTTGGTTCCTTTCACAGATCCAGTGGCTCAAAACAGCATTCTGATTTTCTTTTCTCCTGGGGTTTGGTTTTTGATAGGTAGAGGGACAGGGCCCACGCAGGGGTGGGGGTGGGGGGTCACTGTGCCGGAGAAAGGGAGGCGGCTGTGGTGAAATCATCGAGCAGAGGGGATTTCTACGAGAGGGACTCTCCGAAGTGAATGGGGTCCAAGGAGATCAGCAGGGTTTCTGTGTGCTCGTTTGGTTTTGTTCGTGCGTGTGTTTGTTTTTTCTGGACGAGGCCAAAGAACTCTTCAGGTGGAGGTGTGTGTCCAAAGGGTCTGACAGGATGGGAGGATGCGGGGCGAGTCAGTCCATGTGCCCAGAAAGAGAGAGAATCTGTCATAGCTGAGACTCAGGCCTTTTTCAGACCTAGGCCCAGAGAGCAGTTCGGCTCCGAGCATTCACGGAGAAGTTCGCCGCCACCTCAGTCCTGTCCCCCACCCCCGCCCTCCCCCACGCCTCAGCCCCCAGTGAAGGAGGAATCATGAAGTGGCCGCACTTAGGCTAAGCCAATTTTTGGCTTTATGCTTACTGCTTGCTTTTAGAACGATCAGCAAACTCGACTGACCAGACACCGCTCCCAGCTCCAGGCCCACTGTTAAAAACAGCTAAAGTTGTCGATTCTAACTGTTTGATTTGACCTTCCTCTGATCGTTCAACTTGACAATCATGTTTGGCGTCTGAGTCTTTCCCCAGGAAGGGAGTCACGGGAGGATAAGCTCAGGAGAACGACCAGCCCCCTCCCACCCCCCACCCCTCACCCCGAGTTCCTCCGTGGCGCTGGTGCCGCCGGGTGAGTCTGACCAGATAAAGAAGGTCACGGGCTGATGACCTACTAGACCACCAGGAGGTCCCATGTTATCAGACACTCATCCAGATTTAGGAGGAAGTTTCATCAGAGACCCTTGTTGATCATGAGCACCTTTTGTGCTCCCGCCTGTTGTGATTCCCTTTCATGCTCCAACCTGTTCGTCCACAGAAGCATGAAACCCCAACCCCAAGACGGGTTCACAGTTTGGAGGGCACTAGCCTGCTGTGAGTCCCCTTTGCCCAGCAAAGCAATCAAGCTGCCTCTTTTCTTCTAAACTCTAAGACCCTGTCTCTGGGTTATTTGGCTCGTCAGGGACGGGGTGGGGGAGGGCGATCTTTCGGCAACACCCGCAGAAGTTTCCCTGAGTGGCAGGAACCAGCGTGGCCCTCAGGCCTCAGCCCCGCAGGCAGGCAGGCAGGCAGGCAGGCAGGCAGGCAGGCAGGCAGGCAGGCAGAGTTGGAGCGACCGTTGGTCCCGCCCCCGCCCGCGCACCACCACCCCCCCCCGCCCCCGCCGCTGCTTCCGCCGCCGCCGCCGCCGCCACCGCCGCCGCCGCCGCCTCCCAGGCCTTCTCCACCGATCGGTCCCAAATCGACTGACTGTCTCCTGGAAGCGGGGGCGGGGACGTCAGGAGGATCCATTCGGCAGGGCCTCGTTCAATCGCTTCATTCAAATGCAGAAAGCTCTGTGCTCAGGTCAGAGCCTTTGACTTGGCCTCCGGCTCCTCTCTGTTGAACGGCTTTTGTTCTTTGGTTTCAATTTCCCCACCCTTAGGCCACCCCGTCCCAACTGCACGGAGGGAGGCGGGAGGGAGGGGGAGAATCTCGCCTGGTCTCAGGCCAAAGGAGTCCCCTCCTTTTCCTAATCTGGGTAAACCCCACTACACCGTTTGAGAATCATGGAAGGGCATGGAAGCAGACCTCTGACTTGATAGATTCCTCTGGGATGGGAGACTTTAAAAAAACAAAATTCTTTTTCCCCTGCTTCCAGGGAGGCAGAAAGGAGGGCCAGAGTGTTCCTCTTGCCTCGGGCAGTTCTTTGTTTCTTTCTTTCTTTCTTTTGTTAAATCATTTTTTTTTCCTTTTTTTCTTCCAGTTTTATTGAGACAGAGTTGACATACAGCAGTGTATACTTTTGGGGGGGGGGCGGGGAGAGGAATTCGATTTTATGTATTTATTTTTGACCGGAGGTACTGGGGATTAAACCCAGGACCTTGTGCTTGCTTGCTAAGCACACACTCTACCACTGACCTATACCCTCCCCCTTGGCCAGTTGTGAAGTCCCTTTCATTCAGCATAGTCCATCGGGCACATTTTGGGGCAGCCTACTCTGGACCCCAACATTTCCCTATTCTGTAACTTCCCTGGAAGTTTTACACATTAAAAGCTGGGCTGTTGACTGTGCGTGTGCGTCCATGCGTGCGTGGGTGCGTGCGTGCGTCTGAGCGTGCATGCGTGCATGTGGTGTGGGGGCAGGAGGGAGGGAATAGTTTCCTAGAGGGCCTGTGTTTCATGGACCCAGTTTCTTAGTTCTGAGAACAGGTCTGTTCAAGGAAACAGTTGTAGTATCTCGTCTCAGGAGGCGGTGGTGTCGATGGGCTTCTGAAGCTAGGCCTAGGGAGCAAGCAGTCAGGTATCGCCTAAGAGGCACTTGTGTGGAAAACCAAAGTACAGCACAAAGGTTAATCATTGGAGCAGATGAGAAACCAGATTCAGGGCCGGGAGTAGGGGGTCAGTCTGGTAGGAGATTTCCACACATCGGGGTCATCGAAACGGCTCGAGCAGTATGAAATGCCTCTGATGATGTCCTGGGGTGTTCGGCTCAACTCTCTGAGCGGCTCCTCCAAAAACAGGCCCTAGGATGGTTTCCACAGGAGCTGTTGTGGCCATTTCTCTGACGTTTACCTCCCGTTGTCCAGCTTCAGTCTGCAGGGCTTCAGGAGACGGAGCATTTTAGTACTCAATGATGCCAAGACAAAAGGGTGAGAGAAAATGGGAAACGTTCGTGGAGATGGTCCTAGGCAGATAGTGGAGGCAACTAGAAGACTTTCAGTCTCCGGGCCGGCTTTCAGGTTGAGACAAAAACCCTAAGGCAAGCGCTTGCTGCCACAGCACATCGACTAACACGGGAACCATCCAGAGAAGATCAGCACGGCCCCTGAACGTGGATGACACACACACATACGTGAAGCGTTCCGTAGCTTTAGTGATGTCAGTCACCCAGAGAAAGACAGATATCCTATGCCATCACTTCTAGGTGGGATCTGAAAGTAAGTCAAGACACCCATCCATACATAAATAACTCCATTTTAAAAAGACTCCAAGGAACCTATTTACAAACCAGAAACAGACTGGACTCGCAGACATGGAAAAGAAACCGATGGTTAACACAGGGGACAGGGTAGGGTGGAGGAACGGGGGAGGGCAGAGGGATAAATCAGGAGTTTGGGATTAGCAGATATAAACCACCCTATACAAACTAGGTACACAAGTAGGTCCTACTGTCTAGCACAGGGAACTATGTTCAATAGCTTGTAATAACCTATCCTGAAAAAGTATACGTGTGTGTGTGTGTGTGTGTGTGTGTGTGTGTGTGTGTGTGTGAATAAGTGAATCACTATGCCGTACGTCATAAATGAACACAACATTGTAAGTCAACTATACTTCCATTGACAGAGAGTTCCTACAATAAACAGGCAGGCAGGCAGGCAGGCAGGCAGGCAGGCAGGCAGGCAGACAGACACAGACACAGACACAGACACAGACACAGACACAGACACACACACACACACACACACACACACACACACACACACACACACACGCCCCACAGACACAGGGGAACCCTAAGGAAAACGAGTAGCACTAGTATCTCTTATCCATGCATGTCTATCCCAGTTTAATGGAAACCTAAGTTTTTGCCTCCAAGTCAATGATGCTAATAACTCTGCTGCCAAGAATAGAAAAATCCTCACGGAGGATTTCTGAATCCCAGAAGGGTCAGGGAGGGAGAAAAAGAGAAAGGGTTCCATTCTGCTGACAGAGGTATGATAGTTACCATGTGGGTGTCCGCCTCTAAAAGGAAAGGAAGGGGAAAAAACAAAAGTTTATTTTCCCTTGTATCTGAAAAGAAAAAAATTTAAAACTCAATCCTCTTGGAGACAAGAAGTCGTACACACCTCATGTCACTGATTCTCCTCCTCCACCTCCTCCTCCTCCTTCCTCTACTTCTTCTTCTAGTCTATACCTCCCATGGATTCTGACGACCTTGCCTGATGATGGCGGGTGATGGGGGCAGAGATCGATCCTTCTGAGAAGTAAGTTGGCAAGCGCTTTAGTGAAGCCTCGTAGGATTTACCCAGTGAAGCGAGTGCCTTCGTCCCTGGAGGCTGCGGAAAGTATGTCCCCAAGTCACATACGCATGTGTTTGTCTTTTGTTGTCGTTGTTGTTGTTGGTGGTGGTGGTGGTGGTGGTGGTGGTGTGTGTGTGTTTGTTTGTTTGTTTATTTGTTTGTTTGTTTGTTTGTTTGTAGCAGTGTCCTGGCCATGCTGAGGGCATCAGGCTTGCAGCGGGGGAAGGAAGGCTTCAACCCCTTTGGAAGTCATACCTACCATCCCAAGAACGTCTGGATGACCCCTACTATGTGGCAGTTGAATGGGGGCCAGTTACTGGGGTTCAGCGGGTCCAGAGAGAGGAGGTCTGAGGCCTCTGGGGACAAAAAGTTTGTACGTATGTATGTATGTATGTATGGCCAGTTGACTGTTTTTGCGGTCCTATAGGAATCTTCCTGCCCCTGTCTATTGAACAATGGGAGTCATCTTCCAAGTGCCCTGACACCAGACACCACGGTGGGTGAAGGAATGCGGGTGGGGTGGGGGTGGGTGGGGGAGGTCATCCAGGGAGCTGGGAGAAACCGAGCACGTCCGTGGGTCGGTGGGTCGGCCTGTCGGATGGTCGCCATGCTGGGTTTCCCCTAACCCAGGCCATTTGCCGAATGGACAGAACAGACTGGGGCCACGTGTGCCACCCACCCTCTTTCCGGAGGCTGTGGTCCACTGTGTTTGCATGAAAGTCAGTGAAGGAGGCATCTCCTCGGGACTCGGTTCCGTCCCTTTCACGAGAGCCTCCACTTTGGATGACAGCCAGCCAGCCAGCCAGCCCTCGATGCCAGGGCAGTAGACGACTGCCAGGAATATCCCATCCTTTCTGGAACCCTGAGTGTACCCACCTGTACAGACACAAGGCTGAAGAATACATGACGTTCCTTCCTAGTTGACAGCACTCCCCATGTCACTGAAACAGTGTCCAGTACGCTGACGTCATCTCCTCCCTCTCCCACACCCCCGCACGCGCACAAACACGCGCGCGCGCGCGCACACACACACACACACACACTCTGTCTGTCTGTCTGTCTGTCTGTCTGTCTGTCTGTCTGTCTTCTAAGGATGGAGAAGAGTTTGCTGAGCTATTTCGGGTGCCCTCTCATCCTAGTTCCTATCTCCAAGTTGGTTCAAAGTCCAAAAGGCGGTCAAGCACTTAATCAGATAGGTCCCTCATAAAGAATGCCTCCCACATCACGACGACAGGCTTCTTAGGCCAGCCGAGAAGCTCCTTCAGTTCTGCGCCCATCTTGGCTCTAAGTTGATATCAGTCTGTTACGGAAATGACAGGCCAGCCAAGAAACAAGCACCACTCTGAGGGTTGGAGTACTCAGATTTATTACGCCGGCGGGCTCAGAGGGGCTTCTGCTCCGAAGCTCTGAGCACCTCCAAGACGTGCACATGAGGTTTCATAGGGTTAATTACAAATATGGGTCTATTCGCCAATAAGACTCAAACAACAAAAAGCAAAGGATCAGTACACTGGAGCTTATCAATTTGGAACAGATCACGTTACTGACACTTGTTGAGCTTGGATTTACGAGTTAGCTTGTTAGCCCAGTAAACTGACACTAAACTTCAGATTTACGAGCTAGCCCAGCAGAACTTAGATCAGTAAACGGACACTTATCACACTTAGATTTGTGACTTTAGCTTGTTAGCCCAGCTGGGCTTTTCCTTTACAAGTCCTCCAGGATCCAAGAAAGCCACGTTGGAAAACAAGTGGTGATTCTGATGGGACAGGAGATCAGTCATTTGGGGGCGAAGGGTGGGGTAGGGAGACATACCAGCCTGTCTGTCTGTTTTCACCCAGTGTGGGAGCCGTCCCAAAGAGATAACTCGAGAAGAGAGAAACAGGGAGTTGACAAAGAACACGTGCAGTGGCGTGCCCTCCCCCCCCACCCCAGGAGAAGGCCAAGCCAGAAGTCCCTCCGGATGGCGGGCTCCGGACTCCAGCTTCCAGGGGAAGCGATTTTTTTTTTCCTCCCCATTTCAGGCCCGGAAGAAGAGGGAGAGGCAGAGTGTCCTTCTCGGGCATCCGCTGTTTCTGAAGCACGCTTGTTGCCAAAAGATCGGCCCCCGTCCCCGACGAGCCCAAGAATCCAGAGACAAGGTCTTGGAGCTTAGAAGCAAAGAGGCCATTTTATCACTCTGCCGGGCAAAGGGGATTCACAGCAGGCTAGCGTCTTCAAAACTGTGTACCCACCTTGGGGATGGAGTGGGTGGGGTGGTTCTAGAGCCATAGCTCAAACAATCGGGCATCGATCACCATCCACAGAATCGTTTTCTCATCAGAAGACTCAGAATGGTGTCACGAAGCCTCCAGGTGACCCATTCTATAGAGGCTGGTGGTTAGATCTCGTTATCTCATAAGCACTCAAGGTGTGGCCTTCTTGGTCACTCAGGCTATTTTGTCAGGTCATTAGTCCCGTGACCGACCTTCTCCTCGGAGAAAGACTCAGAGACCCAGCATGATGATGACTTTCAATGAGTGAAATACAGTAGAAACAGTAAGATCGATAGCTTCCAGTTTCAACAACAGGCCTGGAACCGTGAGCAGCAACCAGTCAGTCAGGACAGTTGACCGTTTTCAGGGCGAGCATAAGAAACCGAATGACACCCCCCCCAGCAAATGAATGAGTGAATGAATGAATGAATGACCTAATGATCCTCCCCTCCCCCCCCCCGCCAAAAAAAGAAGAAGCAATCCGTTAGCCTAATTCCGGCCATTTTATTCATCCTCCTTCACCCTGAAGCCCCAGTCACCCACGTGCCACAGTGGTCTGTTTTCTGGTTTCCTCCACCACCCCACCCCCCACCAACCACCACCCCGCCAACATCCCCCCATGCCCAACCACAGCCCCAAGTGTGGGACTGGACGGGGGTGCAGGGGGCTGAGGGGGCGGCAATGGCGGCTTGAGGTGAGGGTGGGGAGTGTTCCGCCCAGATCGTATAGGAAGCTCAAACACAGCTGCAGTACGAGACAAGATGGTAGATTTCTGTGAGTCCTCCCTCCTCTTAAAATCCGTCCTAAGGAGGAGACAGACAGAAAGAGAAACATCACCCTCACTCCCAACGCCTCCTGCGCCCTCGATGCGCCCCAAAACAACAAGAAAAACAAAAACAAACACGACCACAAATAAGTCGCTATCCCTGGGGAAGAAGGATTCGATGGCATGGGGATATCATTCTAAAATTCATTCCCTCTTCATCACATTTCATGGAAACCGATTGCAATCTATGAGGCCCTGTGAAGGTAGGGGTTGGGGGGGTAGGGAGGAGGGAGGGAAGTGAAGGGGGGAGGGGGGGAGAGAGAGAGAGAGAGAGAGAGAGAGAGCGAGCAGAGGAGAGGAGGGATAAAAGGGGAGAGGACAGGAAAGGAGAGGAGGGAAAAGAGGGGAGGGGAGGGGAAATGAGAAGAGGCGAGGGGAGAGGAGAAGAGGGAGAGGAGAGGAGTGGAGGGGAGAAGAGAGGAGTGGAGGGGTGAGGGGGAAGTGGGGAGAACAGGGAAGAGGAGAGGAGGGGAGAGGAGAGGAAAGAGAGACAAGGGAGACAGACAGACACGCATGCGCGCGCGCGCGCGCGCGCACACACACAGAATAGCGAAATGGAGAGAGAGGCAGAGAGAGAGAGAGAGAGAGAGAGAGAGAGAGAGAGAGAGGCAGAGAGAGAGAGAGAGAGAGAGAGAGAGAGAGAGAGAGACAGACAGACAGACAGACAGACAGACAGACACGGATCTAGGTCAGGGATACTACACATGGGTATTCTTCTGAGTGATTTTATGTGTTTTCTCAATCGCCACCTCTATGGAGATAAAAATCGCTCCCATAAGATGAAGGGAGTCCTTCTGCCACCGCCCGCGGCCCCGCCCACCAGCACCGCTTGTGTTTGTCAGGGATTCCAAGCCAAAGCACGTGGAGGAGCGGGAGAGCTTCCTGGCAGCCCAAGGAGGAGGAAAGTCCGGCAGCATGAGAGAGGTGGTTGGCACGGGGAAGCTGGAGGCCGGCTGAAGAGAAGATGGGTGAGGGGGCAGGGAGGAGGGTTTCCCAAGTTGGAGAGCCAAGACGAGGGAGGGGAGCTGTCGGTGGCTGCGTTCTGACCCCGACCCCAACCCTGACTGGAGCGGATCCCTGAAAGGAGGCGGTTCGGGCTCTCTGGCCGAGAACGCCCCTCTCTTCCTCTTTGTGCAGAAACACCTTCCGCGGACAGAGAAAGTCCATCCCGAGACCCTCGTCGGAAGAGTCCTTTCCAGACCCATCACGATCCTCCTGGGCCAAGGGGTCCAGGGGATGGGGCGGGGCCTCCATTCGATCCGTCTTCCGTCCGTCCGTCCGTCCGTCCATCCACAAGATCTTGAACATCCATGTAGGATTCTGGATGGTAGCAGTTTTCCAGGATCCTCGAAATCCTTGTAAGTCCTCTCCTGGCAGATTCGACCCCTAGGTCGTACCGCGCAGCACAGGGCACTAGATTCAGTCCCTCGGGACGAGGGTTCCTGAAAAAGACCAGGAAAAAGAAGAACAGAATCACTATGGTGTGCACCAGCCAGAAACCAGCACCACCTTGTCACTCTAAAAGACTTGCAAAAGGCGGGGTAGGGAGAGAAAGTCATAGGATGGCTACCATCCCTCCCACCCCCACCCCACACGCCAAGCCCCAGACCATCGTCATCCCTGCTCCCCCTCCCCTCCCCTTTCCTCTCCCTTCCCCCTCCCCCTCCCCCTCCCCTCCATCGACGCCCGCCTCCCGCTTGTACCCCACTCCTCTGAACCCAGCACCACCCACCCCAGCCTGGACGGGCTCGGCTCAGATCGGCTCAGCTCGGCTCGGCTCGGCCCGGCCCGGCCCGGCCCGGCCGTCCGGTCGACTTCTTCGCAGGGTCTAAAATAGCGCCCGGCCGACAGGAAGGTGGCACATGGCACATGGCAGGGGAGCGAGCGGGACGGTTCGGGATCTCTGGGTGGCAGGGACACGCGGCCGGACAACCAGGAGCACGGACGGCCTGGCGTGCGTTTCTCCGCTCGTGGGGGCCTCGACCAGAGACCGTGGTACGGGGAACGGGGACACACACACACCACACACACACACACACACACACCACACACACACACACACACACCACACACACCACACACACCACACAGGCACAGACACACAGACACAGACACAGACACAGACACACACACACACACACACATACACACACACACACACACACACACACACCCCTTCACCCCCACCCCCAAACCTCTGACAGCTTTCGTTTGTTTTCGGCCGACCGTCCCTCGATGAGGTACGAGTGCCTTGGCTGGGGCTGGGGGGGGGGGTGGAGTTCCTCCCTCCACAACGACCCCACACAGGCTCTGTTCTGGTCACCCGAGTCCTCTTCCAAGTCAGACCACAGGCCTCCATCACCCGGCGCGAGCACTCGGGGAAACAGTCACCATCCTCATCGCTCCGCTCCACCTCTACACGTGAAGAACTGTTCCCAGCCCACGCCACTCCACCCCACCCCACGCCCCGATGCCACCCACCGCAGTGGAGAGAAACGAGGCGAATCCACAGACGTGCATCAATCCGATGAAGAAAACGACGGCCCTATTCCAAGGAAGCATGGATATCTAGGTAGGAGATTCATCGAGTACTATGGAGGCGGTGGGAAAGGGGGGGGTTGCGGTGGGGAGGGTCTAGAGATCAGGCAGTACAGCCCATGCTTAGCATGCAAAAAATAAAGGTCCAGGGTTCAATCCCCAGCACCTACTCTTCAAAAATAACCCGAGAAGAAGCAAGACGGCGGAGTAGAAGGACGCTCGTAGCTCACCCTCTCCCACAAATACACCAAAACTCACATCGACGGACCCACTCGGCCAATCAGACCACCTGCGGAACTCCGACAGAACACCGCCCTCTTCGAAAGACAAAGACGCCCAAAATCTGGTAGGAGAAAAGGAGAAAAGAAAGAGTCAAAAGCAAAACAGTGCGGGAGGGACCGGCAGAGGAGGAATAGGGCTCGTTCGCCAAACCTCCCCCTCTCCAACGGAGAGGCCGACGGGACGGTGGGGGAGCCTCCGAGTCTCAGATCTGCCCGGAGCGCCCCTTGACCGACCGACCCAAGTGAAATGGGCACAGAGGGTCCCCGCGACACCCAGCCCGAGTCGCAGGCCGGCAGCCGGGGGCCGGGACAGGCCGCACGAGCCGGGCGGAGGACCGTGGCGGCGGCACCACGCGCCGTGGCCGGGAGGGGATACAGAGCAGAACAACCCGCCCCCCCAACTTTCTTTCCATTACGGGGAAAGAAAGGCAAAGCAACACGGCCGGTGTGCCCTGGGGGGAGGGGCGCCGTAGCCTCCATCTACTCAGACCCGCGGCGCCATCACCGGCCCTTCTCGCGAGAAGAGAGGCGGGGCGCAGCCACAGCCGCCATAGCCCCTGGCGCGCGGCGTGCAGCGCGCGGGCGGGGGCGGGAGCGGGGGCGGGGCCGAGACTCGAATCCGCACCCGGGGGCTCTGCAACCTCCTAGGCAGGACTGAGACTCGTTTTCAGCCTGAGGCAGATATTATATATCTGCCCCGGTACCTCAGAGAACTCGCGCCACCAAGACTAAGAAGGAGCCGAGTTTTGGAACGCAGCAGGGGCGGGGCGGTTCCACGGTCTCCCCCGAGCCCACCTACGGAGAGGAGCGCCGACCCGACCCGAGGCGGAGCACACAGCCGCACAGAGCAGCGGAGCGACCGGCGCCGGGAGAGGGCAGGCGGCCAGCCACCCTCCGACCGCGGTGCCAGGAGGGGGTGCGATCTACTTGCCCACAGGCACCGAGGGCAGCACAGACGAGGGCGCCGACGGAGGGCCCGCGGAAACAGCAAGCTGAGTTCACGAAACAGGGCGACGACAGAAAGACTTCTCGGTGAAACCGTTAAGAGCGCACCGTCTCCAGGAGAACACATCCTTTTTTTTTTTTTCCTCTTTTTTTTTTTTTTTCTTTTCCTTTTTCTTTTTTAATCTCTTTTATATCGGTTTTACCTTCTGTTACCTTTTTAACCTTTACTTTTGAACAGTCGTATACGTTTACGGCTTTAATCCCTTTTAAATGTTTCATTTCAAGTCTTTATTATTATTATTTTTAAACATCCACCCCCTTCCCTTTTTCATTCTCTTGGTTTTGATCTCCTGTTACTGGTTATTCACAGGTTTCAAATATTGTTTCTCGAATTTTTTCCTCCTTTTTATTAAGGTTATTAAAAGACGTCTCAACTCGATCGCTATTCTGCTTCCACTGACTCTTCTATTCATGATTACACACTGTCTTCAAACCTTTTCTTTCTCCCGTCTTTTAAAATCCTCTGTTTTATCTTTTGTTAAAATCTGTTCTATTTCCGATTACCTTTTAAAAATTTACTTTTGAAACAATTGTATATTATTTTCTGATCTTTTCTATTTGTTTTTAAAGGCTTTTAGAAGACGTCTCAACTCAATTGCTATTCTGCTTCAACTTGCTCTTCTATTATTGATCGTACACTGTTTTCAAACCTTTTTTTCTCCATTCTTTTAACATCCTGCCCCCCACCCCCCTCTCTCCCTCTCCCCCTCTGTCTCTGTCTCTGTCTCTCTCTCTCTCTCTCTCTCCCCCTATCCCCCTCTCTCTTTTAAAGTTTTATTCCTGCCTAGGCTTTCGATAAATACATAAACTCCTTAAGGACCCCAATAGATAACTGATACTCCTTAAGCCACAGTGCCAGAGAGATAGGAGCATTATGAAGAAGCAGAGGAACCACTCCCAATTAAAAGAGCCAGAGAAATTCCCTGAAAGCACGATCCATGAAATAGACGTGGATGGCCCGCTCGATCAAGATTTCCAAAAAGGAGTGATCCAAGTCCTGAAGGAACTCCAAGAGATAGTGTTGAGAGATATACTATACGTCAAAAACGAAATCGAAGCTATAAAGAAGAGTCCAGGAGAACTGGTCAACTCATTGGCTGAAATGAGAACTGGTCTAAAGGCTGTCCAAAGCAGGCTAGATCACGCAGAGGAACGAATAAGTGGCCTAGAAGGCAGGACAACAGAAAGAACCCAATCAGAACAGCTGAGAGAAAAACCAATAAAGAACAACGAAAACCATCTTAGGGACCTAAGGGACCCTCGAAAGCGTGCCCATCTACGCACAATAGGGGTTCCAGAAGGGGAAGAAAGAACCAAGGGGACGGAAAAGATATTCGAAGAAAGCATGACTGAAAATTTCCCAAATCTAAAGAAGGAATCAGATATCCAAGTCCAGGAGGCTCAGAGGGTACCCAACAGAAAGAACTCAAACAGGCCCACACCAAGACATAGGCTAATCAAGATGGCCAGAGTCAAGGATAAAGCAATGATCCTAAATGCCTTTCGGCAAGAGAAAAATAAAGAGTGAGTTCCAAGGGAACCCCCATAAGGCTCTCAGCGGATTTCTCTACACAAACACTACAGGCCAGAAGGGAGTGGCAAGATCTATTGAAATTCTTGAATGAAAAACAAAACAAAACAAAACAAAACAAAACAAACAAAAAGAAGCAGCCTAGGATACTCTATCCAGCAAAGCTATCCTTTAGAATAGAAGGGGAGGTAAAGAACTTCACAGACAAGCAAAAACGAAAAGAGTTTAGCAACACTGAACCCATGCTAAAAGAAACATCAACAGGTCTACTCTAAATAGAGAAGAAGGAGGATGGTACAAAAATGAGACACTCATCACCGGAAAGGTGATCACTACCATTCATTCCAAACAGAATAAACACAAAATTGTAAAAGAAGACATCTAAATCGTTAAGAGTGGCAGAGGGAAGCAAGAAAATAATAGAGACTTTTTTTTTTTTCCCCCTTCTCCTTCCTTTCTTTCTCTTTTAGATGGGTTTGAGATTCTATTACTATCTGTTTCATACAGTTATAGCCATAGGTGAATAGACTTCCAAACAGGGTCAACCGAACTCCAAAACGTACAAGTGAGTCACAGAAGCCAACTAAAAGCTAACTAAAGGCGGGGGGGGGGAGGGGAAGCATGGAGATGAAACAACATGCTATCGAAAAACCAACGGGTGAATGATGAAATCAATGAGTTGAAATAAACAAAAAACCCAACAACAACAACAACAACAACAACAACAACAACAACAACAACAACA
>NC_133546.1:89963603-89991103 GCF_048773025.1 Camelus bactrianus | reverse complement strand
GGGAAGGGACGAGAGGGAGACAGGATCAGGCCGGGGACGCCCTGCCCTTTTCTCGCCCGCGTGGCCGGGGACTCGGGGAGATGCCACAGAGGCGCCTCCGACGAGAGGGCCCCCCACGAGGGACCGCTCCCGAGCACCGGGCCCCGGGCCGGGGAAAGCCTGCCTCCCCCACATCCCTCGCAGGACGCCCCCGTGCCGGTCCCCGAGTCCGGATGAAGTCTCGGTCCCTCCAACGCCACCGGAACCCACGCGGGCAGGCTTAAGGGGCGGGGGGCACCCCCCCTCCCAGGCCTCCCGCGCCAACAGGGGCCGGCCCAGCCACGTCTCCGGATCCATCGGGACTCAGAAAACATTTCATCCAAGGAGGCGCCTCCGACGACCGGGAACCCCAGCGCGCCCGTCCCCGGCCTCACCGCACTGGGCCCGGGCCGCTCCTCGCCTCACGAGCAGTCGTCCAAGGGACGCAGACGAGGGCCTGACCACCTAGCCGCCGGCGGCCCGGGCGCGGGACACTCTCTCCCTTTCCCCCGCGGCAGCAAGGCGCAGGCCATGTCCGATCGGCTCGGGTCGGTCTCCGCGGCTGGAGGGGCACAGGCGGATGCTGGTCGACCAGGCCAGGCCACACGGCTTCCCCCGGCACACGAGATCCCGGGAGCGCGGCGACAGTCACCCCCTCATCATCCTGCGAGTCCAATCTGCGCCGAGAGCAGGACGCGCCCGCGGCTCAGCGCCACGGGGACTGTCACCGCCGGTGTCGCCAGCCTCCCCGAAGTCTGCCTCGGGCCCCGCCGCCGAGCCCCATCCCTTGCCGAGGTCGCCGACGCTCGGGAGAAGAGGGACAATCTCAGAGCGGCAGCCAGATGGCGCCCGACAACCGTCGCCAACGTCCCCGGAACCGATCCCGACCGCCGCCGGCCGCCCAAACGCCCGAGCTCGTCCCGGACTGAGGCGCCGGGCGGCCCCGTGGCGTCCGCCTCGGAGCCCGCTCACCCTCGTCACGGCACGGCACGGCACGGCACGGCACGGCACGACACGAGGCGACACGACGCGACGCGGCGCGACGCGACCCCGGCAACAGATCAGGGCGGGGAGGACGGAGGGAGCCGGGGTTTGGCAAGACACGGCCGGCCGGGCGGCTGCCGCGAAGGGGACGCGCTCCCCACGCGATTCCCCGGGCGGGGGAGATCACACGGACACGCCGGCGGGGCCGGGGCCGACGCCGCGGGTGGCCCAGAGCGACCAGGACGAGATCCCGGGTTCCCGGGTGGGAGGTTGGGAAGGGGAGGAGGGGAAGAGGGAGGGAAGGCGGGGGCTGGCAAACCGAAACCAGGCGAGCGCTCAGAGAACAACGCAGGAATCGGCTTTGGAGTCCGTCCTCTCGAATGCGGGAGGTCTTTCGAAAGCAGACAGGCAAAGCCCAGAAGCTAGAAAAGAAAGGATGAAGACCGCGAACCCCATCGAAGCGGAAAGAAAAATCGATCTCGGCACAGATCGCGACAAAGCCCAAAGACAACAAACGGGCGCCTGGGGAAAACGCACTCGCGGTCGGTCGTGAGAACACGGACGTCAGCACGGCTGACCACAACCGCAGGAAGGAGGAGGGAAAACAAAAAAATGCGGGCGGGGGTTCGGGGGGGCGAGTCGATAGCCACCCGCTCGGTAAATCGAGGTTCAGTGCATCTACACAGAGCAACACTGTGCATGCGCATCCGCGTGTCTGGGTGTGCGTGTGTGTGTCGGTGCGTGTGTTTGACACAGTCAACGTGGACAAGGAAACTGTAGCCCCATCCGAAAAAAAAAAAAAGAAAGAAAAGAAAGAAAGAAAAGAAAGAAAGGAAAGAAAGAAAGGAAAGAAAGAAAGGAAGGAAGGAAGGAAGGAAGGAAGGAAGGATGGAAGGAAGGAAGGAAGGAAGGAAGGAAGGAAGGAAGGAAGGAAGGAAGGAAAGAAAAGAAAAGAAAAGAAAAGAAAAGAAAAGAAAAGAAAAGAAAAGAAAAAGAAAGAAAGAAAGAAAGAAAGAAAGAAAGAAAGAAAGAAAGAAAGAAAGAAAGAAAGAAAACATGAAAACAAACGACAAAACCCACCACCAAAGGGAAATCAAGTTGTAGAACTACTCTGGGGTTTAAAAACAAAAACAAAAACACCGTAGAAAAAGCACAACCGCAGCCCATCAGGGGTTCCTCTCCTCAACAGTCCAAGAACTCGGTCAACTCCACCTCCTAGAAGCCAGAAAACCAGGGATGAAACACGCGCGGGAGACCCAAACGGACGTTTTCAGTTTAAAAGAAAAAAAAATAATTTTTTTCCTCCCCCAAATGGGGGAGGGGGCGAGGGGGAGGATGGAGCGTAGAACTCAGCGGCAGAGTGCCTGCCCAGCACGCGCAAGGTCCAGGGTTCGATCTTCAGGACTTCCGTTCAAGTCAATAAGGAAGTCGGTAAGTCAGGCAATCACTAAGTCAGGCAACAAACCAGCAAAAGAAACGAATTACCTCCCCTCCCCGAATAAACAAACAACCACCGAAAGCAACAACAGCAGCAAGAACCAAAAAAAAAAAAAAAAAAAAAAAAAGGCCTAAATAAATAAATAAATGTAAGTAAGTAAATAAATAAATAAATAAGTAAACAAACAAACACAATTTTAAAAAGGGGGAAACGCACGCATTTCCGTTTCTAAGAGATATCCGGACAGGCCCAGAACCTGGAATCTCGACAGCAAGTTCCAAAAACAAGCAGAAAGTGCCTGCTCCTGACGGAACACGTGATAGAGACCACCGTTCGAGATGGGGCCGGGTGGGCGGGCTGGCGGGCGGACACAGAGCTCTCGACTCATACCTGACAGAATCCGCTCTCCGACAGAAGACAGAAGGCAACACGGAACAGGGGTTGGTGGTGGGGGCGAGGGGGAGAGGGCGAAACGGAGGTGGAGGAAAGCCATTAGGGAAAACAGGACAGAAGTCCCTCAAAACATTCCACAGAAAACTCCTGGAAGACCCGGCAGTTCCACTACGGGCCCGCGGATGGACGAATGGACAGTGCCACGTGGTCTGGAGAGACCTACACCTAGAGGGGATGATGTTAACTAAGTGACTTAAGTCCGAGAGGGATGTTGTCACTTCGAGGCAGAATCCCCAAGACAATACGCAGGAACACATGCAAGGAAGCTGAAACAGGCTCATGGATACCAAGAAGGAACAATGAGTGCAATGGGTGAGGGAGAGGAAAAAGTACAAGCTTCCAGTTAACTCCAATTAATAAATACACAAATTACGGGAGGTCATGGACAGCAGGGCGAGTAGAGTCAATCCATACTATTGTCATGACGCTGTCCGGTGACGGATCCGTAACCAGACTCACCACGGTGATCATCGTGGAACATGGAAGAATCCCGAATCGCTATGTTGGACACGTGAAAACGGACATCCCATTGTCAGGTCAATTATGAGAGAGAGTAGGAGAGAGAGAGACAGAGAGAGAGAGAGAGAGAGAGAAAATTCTCACTGTCTTACCGGGAAAAAAAAAAAAAAAAAAAAAGAGTTCAGTGAGATAAAGAGTGGATGTAGGTGAGGGCAATAGGTGGAGGAGATGAAAACCACGACGGCGACACATGTGCGGCATCCCACACGGTGGCAGTGCAGTGTGATCCTATGCATGCTCAGCTGTCTCCTAGCCACCTCCAAGTTGACATCCAGGGTCATCCTTTTAGGTTTCGTGGCTGCACTTTCGTCTGTCTCGGGCAATACTCTCCCTTGATTTTCCATGGGGGAAGGGAGGTGGGGTGGCCGGGCGGGCCACACCACGACACACCGCGTCGCGCGTGACCTGGAAAACAGATACACACCCGCCCACCACCCACGGGCTCCGAAATCGGTCACTGGTCACGACGCACACTTCGTCGGTCCCTTACGGAGCGATGGCGGACCAAACAGGCAGCGGCCAACTTTGTCGTGCACACAATGACGGTTCGTCCCTTGTGGAAACAAACTGATGACGAGACAGCGTGGTCAGGGGGCGGGTGTCCTTTCAGGAATACAGAGTCATTGAAAGTCCCGCACACGGGAACTGTGCCAAGGGAGATCTCCATCACCCTACCCAACCCTGATCCAAATTCTCGTTCGGGCAGCTAAGGGTCAAGGTCAAAGTTTCTTTCTTCCCGGGGCAGGGGTCCTTTTGGGCCTCGATGGTTGTTCAACTGGAGAGATCGCCCTTGGGCTGCATATACACTTCGGGGTGGTCCATAGGGTTCCACGACAGTCCCGCCACCAGGCAGGTGGTTCCACCTGATGAAACCGGTCTGGTCTTTCGTTCCAGGAAGACAAAGGTCCGTGGCTGAAGCCAACGAGAAACCCAGGGTGTGAGTCCGGAGCGCCACCAGTCAGGAAGATGTCTAGGCGTCGGGCTCGAAGAGGCTCGGGTGGCCTGAAAAACGCATGCGGGTTCAGGTCCACTTTCTGAGTGGCCTCCACAGCAACGGGCAGGAGGAGGGTCTCGAGAGGGGACACGGCAGTGACCTCTCTCCAGCAGATGTCCAGCTGCTCAGCCCGGCTCGGCGGGGCTTCAGGGAAAGGGCGGCTTTGGTTCTCGAGGATGCCAAGTCCAAAGCGGGAGAACCATGGGCAACGGGAGTCGGAAGAGCGTTGGCCAACCATCGGAGAAAACTCGAAGCACGCGTGACGTGGCCCAGCGTATCAGTGGAAGGCGGGGCGGGGCGGGGAGGGGAGGGGGAGGGTGGCGGGAAGCACGCAAAGATGATGACACAGAACCGCATTCTCATCTCTATCACGCTGTACGAGAGTTTCCACTGAGACATGCTCCCCTTCCCCTGGTCTCTCCAAGGACGCGCATTTCTACCAAAAAATCACCCCCATTCAGACTTGTCGGCTGGCCAGATCAGCATACTTCCACGAAATTCGGCCTGAAGAGGGACAGACGTCCACGAAGCATAGCCATCGCCCCTAGAGGCTCTCGGACACCCGCTCTGCTGGAACGTTTCCTAAGGACGGCAGACGAAGACGGTCTCCACATGCTTTCCAGGAGACGTTCCTCAGAACGAGACCGTGACTGTTCCGAAGCCCGAATCGGTCACAGCAAATGTTCACGAGGAAGTCACGGTGAACCATCTGGGACACCAGTCTTTCCCAACCGGTCCACGTAGGGACACGATTTGGTCCTAGCCAGAAACAGACACTTTCTCCTCACAGCATCCTTTTATTTTAATTTAATTTATTTTATTTTATTTTATTTTATTTTATTTTATTTTATTTTATTTTATTTTATTCTGTTTCATTTTGTTTTGTTTTATTGTATTGTATTGTATTGTATTGTATGTTTACATATGTACGTATGTAAGTAAGTATGTATGTATTCCGGTCTGTCTGTCTGTCTGTAGGTCCATCCATCCTCCGAAGGTATACCAGTCATGTCGGCCAACACACTGACAGATCTCGAGTCTTTTCTGTCAGAAAGATATTAAAGCACGTCCCCTTCGACTCATGGAGCCAGGAACGAACGCTTCCGTATCTCATCTTCTTTGGAAACGATCTAAACATTCCAGGGACGTCGCCAGATGCTTCAGTTGCAAGGGACCAAAAACTACGTGGAGGAGGCACCAATTTTTCAGAGATGGACCGCCTCCCACACACACACACACACTACCCCCTCGGACTGCTTGGGGTGTGAACACTTCCTGAGACTTGAGACCGAGCCAACCATCGCTCCCAGACTCTTTTTTTTTTTTTTTTTTTTTTCCTGGCTGACACGTTTCATGACAGAGATAACCCACAGGAACTTAATGGATTCGGGGTAAACCTAGGGAGGCGAAAAGTTTCACCTCGAATGCTGCTCGTCACAATCAAGACATGGCTCTTTTCACGAGACCGATCCCTTGACATTTGCTTTTCTGGATGAAAGGATCTGTCCTAGATCATGTCAACCTGAAGGAAAACATTTGGGTTCCTTCCTGTTCGCATTCCCTGCCTGCATGTTCCCTTGAAAACCAGTTCCATAGAGCTCTTTCATGAATGAACTCTGGCAAGTGTATGTGGAGGAAGAAACATGCCAGGCCTACAAGCCGGGGACATACACAAGTGCCTACATGCATACATGCATACATGGGACCGAGCCCTTTCCAGATCCTTGGACGGCAGTACCATAGAAATGAGGATGGCTTCCACAAGACTCTCAGGCAAGCCAAGCTCTTTTGCGAAAGCGATAGCTTGTGCACAAAGGAGAAGGTGGCATGAGGGGAGAGGGAGGGGGAGTGCCAGCTCCCTGAGCAGCAGGGGCCATGCTTTTCTACCTAAAGGAAGGGCTTTGTCTCAGGATCACTGATCACTTCCACAAATCATCCGATATCTTGGATCGGCCGCAGGCGGCTCCAGGGTGAAGAGCCATCGCCCCAGGCTCTGTGGGGAATAGAGAAGACTTCCGTGAGGGGAAAGAAACGCATGAGAATTTTCTGCAAGAAAGCTCAGGAACAGATAATGTAAACACGGAGAGTTGAGCTTCCTGTCTCGTGACAGCTAGGTCTACTGGGTCATGTCACAGAGAGCAAGCGAATCCTTTATTCCCCTGAGCCTTTTTCTTTTTCTTTCTCTATCTTTCTTTGTTCTTTGTTCCCTTTAGAGTGTGTGTGTGTGTGTGTGTGTGTGTGTGTGTGTGTGTGTGTGTGTGTCTGTGTCTGTGTCTGTGTGTGTGTGTCTGTGTGTGTGTCTGTGTGTGTCTCTGAAACTCAGGTACTGCCCTGTCTCATACAGACGAGACCAGCAGATCGACATGACCAGAGATTTTGTAGCTTTCATTTAAAAACTATAGGTCACTCACGAGTCGGGTAGGACGGGTGCTGCGTCCAGCGCAGCTCGGGACCGTGTCTGAGGACGGGCGACGCAAGAATTAAGAAACAAAGAGACCAAGTAAAGAGCGAAAATGGGACCAGGGGACTCAAGGTCTCGTGGATCTAGAGTGCCAAAAGCCTGGTCGACATCCTGTTTATTGGGAGTATACGGCTCAGGGAAAAAAAAAAGAAATGCGATCAAAGAGGTGGGGCTTTAGATATTTCATGCCAGAAGCACGAAGTTCTGCTTGCTGGCTAACTGATTCATTTCAGGCCTATCCCTTCCAGGAACAATCACCCTCCTCGGGGGATGCAAAATTTCTAAGTGTATCCTGTGATTGCCTCTGGGACATCTCGAGATAGCAAATATTTCCCCGGGGTTAAACCACATGCTTTCCTGCCAGAACCAAGTTCTGTTAATGGATGATCTGGCTTCCCATGACCGTCCATTGTTTTACCCTAAGGAAATATCTGCCATCTGTTGCGCCCTCACGGTCAATCTCAGGATTGCCCCTCACACAATTTCTTGAGCATCATACATGTTATAGGTCATCGACTGTGTAAAACATGAAAACAAAGCAGGCGTGTGCATTTTTAAGCAAGTAAGTGTGAATGTAAGATTTTACGCTCATGGAAATGCTGGTGCAGCTTGGTTTCTAGTTGCTGGTTCTCCAGCAGCTTGTTTCCCAGCAGACGCGTAGGACACTAGAGAACCCACTCACTCAGAAAGAACCGATGGGACGGGTAAGGTTTTTCGGCTCAGAGGGTGAAAGCTTTTAAACTCTGTGTGGAAAAAAGACGTTTCAGGTGTATATTTCTCCTTAAGAAGGCTGCGAATTAGAGTTTCGACGAGGGAGACCACGCAGCAGTGTGTACGTTTAAAAAGGCCTCCGCGTGCCCCTCCCCACCCTTTTTTGTTTGTTTGTTTCTTCCATTCGGTTTCAGGTTCTACCTGATTCAGCCCCCTGGCCTCAGTCTCTGGCCACTGTGGGCTATGCAGACAGACGTTTCTGACGTTGTCGAGATGGACAAGATAAGGAGGGTTCCCCCCAGAGAACTGGGCCGCTGCTTCTATGAGATCAAAAAGCTGACCTACTCATCCAGTTCTATGTTTAGAAATTTGCTCCTTTCTGGGAAAGCGTAGAGCTCTGCGGTAGAGTGCGTGCTCAGCATGCACAAGGCCTTGGGCTCAGTCCCCAGTACCACCACTGAAAACGTATAATAAATCTAAATAATTAATTGAAACGTAGATAAAGACACCTAATGACCCGTCCCCCCTCCAAAAAGATAAAAACTTCTTGTTAAAAATTTTTTATTTTATTTTATTTTTTTATTTTTTTAGTTAAAAAGGCAGGAGGAGGACGAGGACGAGGACGAGGACGAAGAGGACGAGGATGAGGAGGAGAAATTAGCTTCTTTCCAACAAGGAGATTTCCAGGTCAAATGGAGAGCCAAATATTTCTATGTTCTAAAACTTCAGCTTTCCACGTATCCTGGCGTCAAAACGTCGGCACGGGTAAAGATTGTTCATCATTCTGTGACTATGCACTTCCTGCATTTTGGAGTGTTCATCTGTCCTTTCTCTTAGGAATAGATGATCATCAGAAATAGCAGTTCTGTTGATTAAACCCCCTTTTAACATATCGTTGTTTCCTGGTCACTAAAGTTACCTAATAATCACTTCACAGTCTATGGAAGTCAAATCATTGTGCTGTACACCCGAAACTGATAGAGGGCTGTATGTCAAACCTATGTCAATAAAACTGAAAAAAGAAAAGAAGAAGAAGAAAAGAAAAGTCTGCTTGCTCGGGGCATCCGGTAAAGGCCCTCTTTCTGAGCGCACAAGTCAACCTCGGGCCGATTCACCCTGTCCCTGAAGAAGGGCAAAAATCCTCCACTCTATCTCCCGTTAGGTCCCGGACACTAGCCAGAGTTCCTCCTCCCTCAACCCCCACCCCGTTCCTGCGTCACACTGTGTGGGCTCAGGCACACAACCTATCACTTTCCTTTAGCGTGTGGAATGAATATCGCCCGAAGGGAATTTCCTTTGTTGTCGTTTAAATAAACTGACGTGTTAATAAGTGCTCTGGAGGGACACATTCCCTTTGACCTGATCAGCCATAGTGACATCCCATGACCCAGGAATGTACAATATCATGGATTGGAAAGGATCTTAGAATTCAGAAATCATGGTGACGTGGGTCTGATGACCTAGCTGGCTCCATACAAACCAAGAGATGAAGGTGCCCAACGTTTTCACTCGATGCTGCCTAAGTTCTTGACAGTCACTTTAAAAAAGGAAAAGGAAAATTTGCATGGCACGCTTAGTTTTGAGAATGCTATCTGACTGCATGGTGGAACGCAAGGAAAAGCCGTGACGCTCGCCCACGGTATCGAGAGAAACGCAGAACCGTGTTTCTGGTAGCTTTCTTCACCGCTGCGCAAAGGCGGGAGCGACCGCTACCTCACGCAGAGGAGGAGAGGACGGGTTTCTCGGCCCCGTCACGCAATGCCAGGCAGAAGAAGCCTTCTCCGATGAGACAGAAGCGTGTCAAAGCGCATCCCTGCGTCGAAGGCTTCGGTTTCCCGGGGAAGGGGGTCGAGCCGAGGGACCCAGGCCCCCACGTCAGTCAGTCTTTCACTGGATTCACTGGCCTCGCTGTTACTCCTCAGCGATGGCCCCTCAGATTGCTCTCGTGTGTCTTTACCTTCTGGCTTTAGGAAGGACTTTAAACTTCGGCTGAGGGGCGGGACACCCAGAAGGGTTCTTTCAGTTCACCCCATCTTAGGTATTGCCATATCCAACACGTTGGTTTTCATCCCATCGTGGACCTACCTACCGGAGAGTTTCGCTGCTTAAAAGTCCCCTGTGCTCCACCTATTCATCAACAACCCCCCGCCACAACACACACACACCCGCACACACACACACCCACACAGACAACCTTCACCACCACCACCCCCGACCCCACTCATCTTTTCACCCTCTCTGGGGCTTTTGCCCTTTTGAGAATGAATGTCATCCAGAGCCGGTACCCTACAGGATGCCACCTTTTCAGATTGGCTTCTTTCAGGGAGTCAGGGGCACACAGAAACGGCCCCGCCTGTCTCCCACAGGTCTCTCGGCTCCACGGGTCCCTGGTTTCCTTTTTAGAGCCAAATCACATGCTGTGGCACGGACCTAGCCCGGGCTACGTGTCCCTTCACCTCTTGAAGGACGCGTCTGTCCCGGTCGCCTCCACGGTTCCGGCAGTGATGAAGCAAGCCCCTCCACACCCCCACCCCCACCCCGCCCACCGTCCAGGTCCGTCCGCGTTCAGGTTTCCGCGTGGACGGAGCCCCGAGGGCTAGGCCTCAGGGTGAGAGTGGTATGGCGGGTGGCAGGTGGCGCACTGAAGGGTCCCAAATCCGGAGGATGCCGGCAAGGAAGGTCGCCAGGTCAAAACCTTCCTTCCCTCCCTCCGTCTCCTTAGGGTGGATGGCTGGGCCCGTGAATTCAGAGAGGACACGAGACACATGCTGTGAGCCGAGATTTCCAAGCCAGGAGAACTGGTGGAGGGTAAAGAAACGAGTTGATTGGGGGGGGCGGGGGCGATGGGGGGGGGCTCTTAGGACTGCAGCCCAGGAGACACAGATGCAAGAAAGAAGCACTGGAAGTGTGTGTCATCAGACTACCCCACGGGGCAAGTGGAGAAGGGGAAACGAAAGAAAACACACCACAAGAGCAAGGCGGGAACTTTGAAACGACCAGGCTGCGGCTAGCAGCTGCTGGCAGATTTGTTTTTGAAACCGGTTGGTGGTGCCCTTGAGCTTGATACAGTTCTGACCACTCATGCCCCCCCTCCCCCCATTGATGCCGGTGTCGGGACCCAGGGGAGGCCACCCCAAACATGTATGTGCCTCCGTGGCACATGGATGGGTTAGAAATGAGAGTGACCGAAGAAGCCGAGGGGCCAGCAGACGCAAGAGGGACCCTCAGACTCTTCTTTCTGTCTCCCTGAAAGCGGGAAATCGATCACTTCCGTGGAGGGTGCCCTCCCTGCATCTGGACTTAGGAAAACACCCTGATCACCCACTGAGAGCCTTCAGGCCCCGGAAGCCTAGAGAAACCAACCAACCTCGTGACTTCTTTCAGGGGCTTCCCCCCCTCCCCAAAACCCAAACTCCGTCTCGATTCTTCACGGACGGGTCACCCAAAACCAAAGGCTCTCAGCCCGGCCCATTTCGCACAAAGGGCTGATTTCTTGTCCTAAAACGGAGAAAAGCTGCCTGCTTCGGGGACACATGAGTGCTTGAATGAAAGACAGTAGGTTCCCTGTCGCTCCTGCTCAACGATCCGTCTGGGGTCCATTTTTGGATCAGTCAAGCCCAGAGAACTCAAGATGTGTAGAGGGAGGGGACAACGTCCCCCTCCCTGAAACAGGACTATGTCTGCAACAAAGTTCCTCCCACTGGCCGTCCAGCTCCATTTTGGATGACTGAATCCTGGTTCACCTCATTTGGGTGTTTTGTTTTTGTTTCTGTTTTTGTTTTTGTTTCTGTTTTTGTTTTTGTTTTTGATTAATAGACTTTATTTCCTGGAGCAGTTTCAGGCTCACAGCAGAATTGAGCAGAAAATACAGAGAGTTCTCACATAGCCCTCCCCACCCACACATATATCCTCCACTCCCCTCAACATCTCTCATCGGTGTGGCCTATTTGGTAAAACTGATGATCCGACATGGACACGTTATTATCCATCAAAGTCCATAGTTTACAGGACGGTTCACTCTTGAGGTTGTACGTTCTATGGGTTTTGACAAATGTACAATGACATGTAGCCACCACTATGGTATCCTACAGAATAATTTCATCGCCTTAAAAATCCCTCACGCTGCATCTGTTCATTCCTCCTTCCCTCCCTCTCCCCAAACCCCTGGATACCATGATCTTTTGATTGTTTCTAGAGCTTTGCCTTTTCCAGGATGTCATTTGGTTGGAATTGTACAGTTGGTAACAATTTTCAGACCGGTTTCTTTGATTTAGTAAGATGTCTTTTAAGTTTCTTCCATGTCTTTCACGGCTTGATAGCTAATTTCCTTGTCTTTCGTTCTTTTTTATTTATTTATTTATTTTTTTAAAATGTTTTTACTGCACATATATTTTTAATTTACATATATGTACTGTTCATTGTTTCCAGGAAGGTTTAGAGCTTTAGCTTTTTAAACTTACATACTTATCAAAGGAATAAAGCCAACCACAAAAGAAGAATGAATTCAAAAAGATACACACACCCTGCTATTAACAGCAACATCATTTATGATTGCCAAGATATGGAAGCATCCTAAGTGCACATCAATATTTGAATAGATAAAGAAGAGGGGACACACACACACACACACACACAAACACACACACACACACACACACACACACACACACACACACACACACATACACACACACACGTAATGGAATACAATTCACCCATGAGAAAGAAGGATATTTTGCCATTTGTGGCCCTTCCTTTCCTTTTTTTTTTTCCCCCTCCACTTTAAAAACCAGAATTTTATAACTGGGATAAACACTTCCATTGAGTCAAAAACAGTAAAATGCCTAGAAATAAACTTAATCGAGGAGGTTATCTATACTCCAGAATCTGAAATGACACAAAGAAATGGAAAGATGCCTTGTGCTCTTGCATTGGAAGAATCAATACTATCAACATGGCCACACTATCCAAAGCAATCCGCAGGTTCCATGCAACCCCTGTCAAAATACTCACGACATTCCTCACAGAACTAGAACAAACAATTTCAAAATTTTTAAGGAACAACGGAAGACCCTAAACAGGCAAAGCAATCTTTCGAAGGTCTCCTCTCCCTCCCTCCCTCCCTCCCTCCCTCCCTCCCTCCCTCTCTCTCTCTCTCTCTTTCTCTCTCTCTCTCTCTCTCTCTCTCCCCCCCTCTCTCCCCCTCTCTCTCTCCCTCTCTCCCCCCCCTCCCTTTCTCTGTCATCTTTTTGTTCTCTTTCCTTAGGATTTGATGACTTGAGACCATCCTTTATCATTCCTTGTAAAGCCAGCTTGATGGTGCTGAAATCTTGTAGCTTTTGTTTATCTGTGAAGCTTTTGATTTCTCCCTCAAATCTGAACGAGAGCCTTGCTGAATAGAGTATTCTTACCTGTCAGTTTTCCCCTTTCATCACTTTAAGTATGTTGTGCCACCCACTTCTGGCCTGTAGAGTTTCTGCTGAAAGATCAGCTGATAACCTTACGGGAGTTCCCTTGTATGTTATTTGTTGCTTTTCTCTCGTTCATTTTAATATTTTCTCCTTATCCTTAATTTTGGTCAATTTGATGACAATGTGCCTCGGTGTGTTCCCGTATGGTACTCTCTGCACTTCCACCTCATTTGGTTATTTAAAGGATCTTCAGTCTGTTCAATTCATAGGAGAGAACTTCCACGTGTATTTCTTCTCAGTTTTATGAAACAAAGAAGGACCCAGGAAACTGGCAAAACATAAATGCTTTTCTATTGGGTTGAGCAAAGACAGGCCCTGGCCGGGGACGGGGGGGGGGTGCTGGAGGGTCGGGGGGGGCGGTGTAGAGAAGGATATAGATCATTGTTAGAGTGCCTGCTTAGCATGCATGATGCCCTGGGTTCAATCCCCAGAACCACCATTAAAATAAATAAATAACCTAATCAAACCCATCCCCCTCCTCCCCCCCCCAAAAAAAAGAAGGAGAAAAGAGTGAGAGACAGAGACAGAGACAGACCATTGGGAAAAGTAGCTGCACTAATACTTCCAAGAAACAGGACAACATAAAGATAATGGAAGAAATGCTGGATAGTGAACAGCCACGGGTGGTTGGCACAGACCCATAGCTTCTGGACTCGCTAAAAAAAAAAAAAAAAAAAAAAAAAAAAAAAAGAATATGAGAATCATATGGATCAGGAGATTGGGTCTGAATTTTGTGCCGTTTGACTTGTGCCAGTTACAAAGGTCATGCATAAGGAAGATGACTGGCTACTTTATTGTCTGAAATGAGACACTTGAAAGTGAAAGGAGGTGCTATACAATCGTGCCTGGACTGGGATTTTTCTAAGGGAGCCCAAATCCTTTACAATATATATCATGTTTTCAAAAATGAATATCATTCCTGGACAAGATTTAAGCAATTTTTTTCTGTGTTATCAGTAAACATTTTTAAAAAATCAGTAAGAAAGGAAGAGGGAGAGAGAAAGAGAGAGAACAGGAGTAACTATACGCGCGCGTGCGTGCATGCATGTGTGTGTGTGTGTGTGTGTGTGTGTGTGCGCGCGCCTGTGCGCGCACGTGTGTTGAGGTGGGGGCCTAAAAGAGGGTGAGGATTCTTTTCATCGAGGTCTGTTTGTACAGAATTCTCTCCTTCTCCGCTTTACACTGTGAAGGAAAAGCCCAGCTGGGCTAACAAGCTAAGTCGCAAATCTAAGTGTAACAAGTGTCGGATTACTGATCTGAGTTCTGCTGGGCTAACTCGTAAATCTAAATTAATAAGTGCCGGTTTGCTGATTCCCTGTTCATATTTTGCTAGCCAGCTGGATTTTCAAAGAGACATATCTGGCCTTGAAATGTTGGTTTGCTGCCTCACTGCCTCTACTTTCGTGATAATGATGTTGCTAAAGCTATTGCGTGCCTATTGGCCAAATACCCCAAGCTGGTACTTAACCCTATAAAACCTCATGTGCACGTCTTGGAGGTGCTCAAGGCTTAGGAGCAGAAGCCCCTCTGAGCCCGCCGGCGTAATAAATCTGAGTACTCCAACCCTCCGAGTGGTGCTTGTTTCTTGGCTGGCCTGTCATTTCCATAACAGCACCGTTGACAATAAGAACGTCACTCTCGTTCCGGCATAAAGAAGACATCTGGGGAGGGTGGGGTGGGGGGTGGGGTGTAGATCTATGTTATGTCCTGATTCCAGGAAGGAAAGGGGCAAGGGTCGGCGTGCCCTTCTTTCTGGGGTATCTGTCTGTTCGCTTTTGGTGTTCGGCTGGTTTGGTTATTTCAGCTTTCTGTTTGGTTCCTTTCACAGATCCAGTGGCTCAAAACAGCATTCTGATTTTCTTTTCTCCTGGGGTTTGGTTTTTGATAGGTAGAGGGACAGGGCCCACGCAGGGGTGGGCCTGGGGGGTCACTGTGCCGGAGAAAGGGAGGCGGCTGTGGTGAAATCATCGAGCAGAGGGGATTTCTACGAGAGGGACTCTCCGAAGTGAATGGGGTCCAAGGAGATCAGCAGGGTTTCTGTGTGCTCGTTTGGTTTTGTTCGTGCGTGTGTTTGTTTTTTCTGGACGAGGCCAAAGAACTCTTCAGGTGGAGGTGTGTGTCCAAAGGGTCTGACAGGATGGGAGGATGCGGGGCGAGTCAGTCCATGTGCCCAGAAAGAGAGAGAATCTGTCATAGCTGAGACTCAGGCCTTTTTCAGACCTAGGCCCAGAGAGCAGTTCGGCTCCGAGCATTCACGGAGAAGTTCGCCGCCACCTCAGTCCTGTCCCCCACCCCCGCCCTCCCCCACGCCTCAGCCCCCAGTGAAGGAGGAATCATGAAGTGGCCGCACTTAGGCTAAGCCAATTTTTGGCTTTATGCTTACTGCTTGCTTTTAGAACGATCAGCAAACTCGACTGACCAGACACCGCTCCCAGCTCCAGGCCCACTGTTAAAAACAGCTAAAGTTGTCGATTCTAACTGTTTGATTTGACCTTCCTCTGATCGTTCAACTTGACAATCATGTTTGGCGTCTGAGTCTTTCCCCAGGAAGGGAGTCACGGGAGGATAAGCTCAGGAGAACGACCAGCCCCCTCCCACCCCCCACCCCCCACCCCGAGTTCCTCCGTGGCGCTGGTGCCGCCGGGTGAGTCTGACCAGATAAAGAAGGTCACGGGCTGATGACCTACTAGACCACCAGGAGGTCCCATGTTACCAGACACTCATCCAGATTTAGGAGGAAGTTTCATCAGAGACCCTTGTTGATCATGAGCACCTTTTGTGCTCCCGCCTGTTGTGATTCCCTTTCATGCTCCAACCTGTTCGTCCACAGAAGCATGAAACCCCAACCCCAAGACGGGTTCACAGTTTGGAGGGCACTAGCCTGCTGTGAGTCCCCTTTGCCCAGCAAAGCAATCAAGCTGCCTCTTTTCTTCTAAACTCTAAGACCCTGTCTCTGGGTTATTTGGCTCGTCAGGGACGGGGTGGGGGAGGGCGATCTTTCGGCAACACCCGCAGAAGTTTCCCTGAGTGGCAGGAACCAGCGTGGCCCTCAGGCCTCAGCCCCGCAGGCAGGCAGGCAGGCAGGCAGAGTTGGAGCGACCGTTGGTCCCGCCCCCGCCCGCGCACCACCACCCCCCGCCCCCGCCGCTGCTTCCGCCGCCGCCCCCGCCGCCGCTTCTGCCGCCGCCGCCGCCGCCGCCGCCGCCGCCTCCCAGGCCTTCTCCACCGATCGGTCCCAAATCGACTGACTGTCTCCTGGAAGCGGGGGCGGGGACGTCAGGAGGATCCATTCGGCAGGGCCTCGTTCAATCGCTTCATTCAAATGCAGAAAGCTCTGTGCTCAGGTCAGAGCCTTTGACTTGGCCTCCGGCTCCTCTCTGTTGAACGGCTTTTGTTCTTTGGTTTCAATTTCCCCACCCTTAGGCCACCCCGTCCCAACTGCACGGAGGGAGGCGGGAGGGAGGGGGAGAATCTCGCCTGGTCTCAGGCCAAAGGAGTCCCCTCCTTTTCCTAATCTGGGTAAACCCCACTACACCGTTTGAGAATCATGGAAGGGCATGGAAGCAGACCTCTGACTTGATAGATTCCTCTGGGATGGGAGACTTTAAAAAAACAAAATTCTTTTTCCCCTGCTTCCAGGGAGGCAGAAAGGAGGGCCAGAGTGTTCCTCTTGCCTCGGGCAGTTCTTTGTTTGTTTCTTTCTTTCTTTTGTTAAATCATTTTTTTTTTCCTTTTTTTCTTCCAGTTTTATTGAGACAGAGTTGACATACAGCAGTGTATACTTTTGGGGGGGGCGGGGAGAGGAATTCGATTTTATGTATTTATTTTTGACCGGAGGTACTGGGGATTAAACCCAGGACCTTGTGCTTGCTTGCCAAGCACACACTCTACCACTGACCTATACCCTCCCCCTTGGCCAGTTGTGAAGTCCCTTTCATTCAGCATAGTCCATCGGGCACATTTTGGGGCAGCCTACTCTGGACCCCAACATTTCCCTATTCTGTAACTTCCCTGGAAGTTTTACACATTAAA
Source organism: Camelus bactrianus (assembly GCF_048773025.1). Lineage (NCBI taxonomy): Eukaryota > Metazoa > Chordata > Mammalia > Artiodactyla > Camelidae > Camelus > Camelus bactrianus. Next base: position 89,974,022 of record NC_133546.1, on the reverse strand, counting down.
AGCTGGGCTGTTGACTGTGCGTGTGCGTCCATGCGTGCGTGGGTGCGTGCGTGCGTCTGAGCGTGCATGCGTGCGTGTGGTGTGGGGGCAGGAGGGAGGGAATAGTTTCCTAGAGGGCCTGCGTTTCATGGACCCAGTTTCTTAGTTCTGAGAACAGGTCTGTTCAAGGAAACAGTTGTAGTATCTCGTCTCAGGAGGCGGTGGTGTCGATGGGCTTCTGAAGCTAGGCCTAGGGAGCAAGCAGTCAGGTATCGCCTAAGAGGCACTTGTGTGGAAAACCAAAGTACAGCACAAAGGTTAATCATTGGAGCAGATGAGAAACCAGATTCAGGGCCGGGAGTAGGGGGTCAGTCTGGTAGGAGATTTCCACACATCGGGGTCATCGAAACGGCTCGAGCAGTATGAAATGCCTCTGATGATGTCCTGGGGTGTTCGGCTCAACTCTCTGAGCGGCTCCTCCAAAAACAGGCCCTAGGATGGTTTCCACAGGAGCTGTTGTGGCCATTTCTCTGACGTTTACCTCCCGTTGCCCAGCTTCAGTCTGCAGGGCTTCAGGAGACGGAGCATTTTAGTACTCAATGATGCCAAGACAAAAGGGTGAGAGAAAATGGGAAACGTTCGTGGAGATGGTCCTAGGCAGATAGTGGAGGCAACTAGAAGACTTTCAGTCTCCGGGCCGGCTTTCAGGTTGAGACAAAAACCCTAAGGCAAGCGCTTGCTGCCACAGCACATCGACTAACACGGGAACCATCCAGAGAAGATCAGCACGGCCCCTGAACGTGGACGACACACACACATACGTGAAGCGTTCCGTAGCTTTAGTGATGTCAGTCACCCAGAGAAAGACAGATATCCTATGCCATCACTTCTAGGTGGGATCTGAAAGTAAGTCAAGACACCCATCCATACATAAATAACTCCATTTTAAAAAGACTCCAAGGAACCTATTTACAAACCAGAAACAGACTGGACTCGCAGACATGGAAAAGAAACCAATGGTTAACACAGGGGACAGGGTAGGGTGGAGGAACGGGGGAGGGCAGAGGGATAAATCAGGAGTTTGGGATTAGCAGATATAAACCACCCTATACAAACTAGGTACACAAGTAGGTCCTACTGTCTAGCACAGGGAACTATGTTCAATAGCTTGTAATAACCTATCCTGAAAAAGTATACGTGTGTGTGTGTGTGTGTGTGTGTGTGTGTGTGTGTGTGAATAAGTGAATCACTATGCCGTACGTCATAAATGAACACAACATTGTAAGTCAACTATACTTCCATTGACAGAGAGTTCCTACAATAAACAGGCAGGCAGGCAGGCAGGCAGGCAGACAGACACAGACACAGACACAGACACAGACACAGACACACACACACACACACACACACACACACACACACGCCCCACAGACACAGGGGAACCCTAAGGAAAACGAGTAGCACTAGTATCTCTTATCCATGCATGTCTATCCCAGTTTAATGGAAACCTAAGTTTTTGCCTCCAAGTCAATGATGCTAATAACTCTGCTGCCAAGAATAGAAAAATCCTCACGGAGGATTTCTGAATCCCAGAAGGGTCAGGGAGGGAGAAAAAGAGAAAGGGTTCCATTCTGCTGACAGAGGTATGATAGTTACCATGTGGGTGTCCGCCTCTAAAAGGAAAGGAAGGGGAAAAAACAAAAGTTTATTTTCCCTTGTATCTGAAAAGAAAAAAATTTAAAACTCAATCCTCTTGGAGACAAGAAGTCGTACACACCTCATGTCACTGATTCTCCTCCTCCACCTCCTCCTCCTCCTTCCTCTACTTCTTCTTCTAGTCTATACCTCCCATGGATTCTGACGACCTTGCCTGATGATGGCGGGTGATGGGGGCAGAGATCGATCCTTCTGAGAAGTAAGTTGGCAAGCGCTTTAGTGAAGCCTCGTAGGATTTACCCAGTGAAGCGAGTGCCTTCGTCCCTGGAGGCTGCGGAAAGTATGTCCCCAAGTCACATACGCATGTGTTTGTCTTTTGTTGTCGTCGTTGTTGTTGTTGTTGGTGGTGGTGGTGGTGGTGTGTGTGTGTTTGTTTGTTTATTTGTTTGTTTGTTTGTTTGTTTGTAGCAGTGTCCTGGCCATGCTGATGGCATCAGGCTTGCAGCGGGGGAAGGAAGGCTTCAACCCCTTTGGAAGTCATACCTACCATCCCAAGAACGTCTGGATGACCCCTACTATGTGGCAGTTGAATGGGGGCCAGTTACTGGGGTTCAGCGGGTCCAGAGAGAGGAGGTCTGAGGCCTCTGGGGACAAAAAGTTTGTACGTATGTATGTATGTATGTATGGCCAGTTGACTGTTTTTGCGGTCCTATAGGAATCTTCCTGCCCCTGTCTATTGAACAATGGGAGTCATCTTCCAAGTGCCCTGACACCAGACACCACGGTGGGTGAAGGAATGCGGGTGGGGTGGGGGTGGGTGGGGGAGGTCATCCAGGGAGCTGGGAGAAACCGAGCACGTCCGTGGGTCGGTGGGTCGGCCTGTCGGATGGTCGCCATGCTGGGTTTCCCCTAACCCAGGCCATTTGCCGAATGGACAGAACAGACTGGGGCCACGTGTGCCACCCACCCTCTTTCCGGAGGCTGTGGTCCACTGTGTTTGCATGAAAGTCAGTGAAGGAGGCATCTCCTCGGGACTCGGTTCCGTCCCTTTCACGAGAGCCTCCACTTTGGATGACAGCCAGCCAGCCAGCCAGCCAGCCCTCGATGCCAGGGCAGTAGACGACTGCCAGGAATATCCCATCCTTTCTGGAACCCTGAGTGTACCCACCTGTACAGACACAAGGCTGAAGAATACATGACGTTCCTTCCTAGTTGACAGCACTCCCCATGTCACTGAAACAGTGTCCAGTACGCTGACGTCATCTCCTCCCTCTCCCACACCCCCGCACGCGCACAAACACGCGCGCGCGCGTGCGCGCACACGCACACACACACTCTGTCTGTCTGTCTGTCTGTCTGTCTGTCTGTCTGTCTGTCTGTCTTCTAAGGATGGAGAAGAGTTTGCTGAGCTATTTCGGGTGCCCTCTCATCCTAGTTCCTATCTCCAAGTTGGTTCAAAGTCCAAAAGGCGGTCAAGCACTTAATCAGATAGGTCCCTCGTAAAGAATGCCTCCCACATCACGACGACAGGCTTCTTAGGCCAGCCGAGAAGCTCCTTCAGTTCTGCGCCCATCTTGGCTCTAAGTTGATATCAGTCTGTTACGGAAATGACAGGCCAGCCAAGAAACAAGCACCACTCTGAGGGTTGGACTACTCAGATTTATTACGCCGGCGGGCTCAGAGGGGCTTCTGCTCCGAAGCTCTGAGCACCTCCAAGACGTGCACATGAGGTTTCATAGGGTTAATTACAAATATGGGTCTATTCGCCAATAAGACTCAAACAACAAAAAGCAAAGGATCAGTACACTGGAGCTTATCAATTTGGAACAGATCACGTTACTGACACTTGTTGAGCTTGGATTTACGAGTTAGCTTGTTAGCCCAGTAAACTGACACTAAACTTCAGATTTACGAGTTAGCCCAGCAGAACTTAGATCAGTAAACGGACACTTATCACACTTAGATTTGTGACTTTAGCTTGTTAGCCCAGCTGGGCTTTTCCTTTACAAGTCCTCCAGGATCCAAGAAAGCCACGTTGGAAAACAAGTGGTGATTCTGATGGGACAGGAGATCAGTCATTTGGGGGCGAAGGGTGGGGTAGGGAGACATACCAGCCTGTCTGTCTGTTTTCACCCAGTGTGGGAGCCGTCCCAAAGAGATAACTCGAGAAGAGAGAAACAGGGAGTTGACAAAGAACACGTGCAGTGGCGTGCCCTCCCCCCCCACCCCAGGAGAAGGCCAAGCCAGAAGTCCCTCCGGATGGCGGGCTCCGGACTCCAGCTTCCAGGGGAAGCGATTTTTTTTTTCCTCCCCATTTCAGGCCCGGAAGAAGAGGGAGAGGCAGAGTGTCCTTCTCGGGCATCCGCTGTTTCTGAAGCACGCTTGTTGCCAAAAGATCGGCCCCCGTCCCCGACGAGCCCAAGAATCCAGAGACAAGGTCTTGGAGCTTAGAAGCAAAGAGGCCATTTTATCACTCTGCCGGGCAAAGGGGATTCACAGCAGGCTAGCGTCTTCAAAACTGTGTACCCACCTTGGGGATGGAGTGGGTGGGGTGGTTCTAGAGCCATAGCTCAAACAATCGGGCATCGATCACCATCCACAGAATCGTTTTCTCATCAGAAGACTCAGAATGTTGTCACGATGCCTCCAGGTGACCCATTCTATAGAGGCTGGTGGTTAGATCTCGTTATCTCATAAGCACTCAAGGTGTGGCCTTCTTGGTCACTCAGGCTATTTTGTCAGGTCATTAGTCCCGTGACCGACCTTCTCCTCGGAGAAAGACTCAGAGACCCAGCATGATGATGACTTTCAATGAGTGAAATACAGTAGAAACAGTAAGATCGATAGCTTCCAGTTTCAACAACAGGCCTGGAACCGTGAGCAGCAACCAGTCAGTCAGGACAGTTGACCGTTTTCAGGGCGAGCATAAGAAACCGAATGACACCCCCCCCAGCAAATGAATGAGTGAATGAATGAATGAATGACCTAATGATCCTCCCCTCCCCCCCCGCCAAAAAAAGAAGAAGCAATCCGTTAGCCTAATTCCGGCCATTTTATTCATCCTCCTTCACCCTGAAGCCCCAGTCACCCACGTGCCACAGTGGTCTGTTTTCTGGTTTCCTCCACCACCCCACCCCCCACCAACCACCACCCCGCCAACATCCCCCCATGCCCAACCACAGCCCCAAGTGTGGGACTGGACGGGGGTGCAGGGGGCTGAGGGGGCGGCAATGGCGGCTTGAGGTGAGGGTGGGGAGTGTTCCGCCCAGGTCGTATAGGAAGCTCAAACACAGCTGCAGTACGAGACAAGATGGTAGATTTCTGTGAGTCCTCCCTCCTCTTAAAATCCGTCCTAAGGAGGAGACAGACAGAAAGAGAAACATCACCCTCACTCCCAACGCCTCCTGCGCCCTCGATGCGCCCCAAAACAACAAGAAAAACAAAAACAAACACGACCACAAATAAGTCGCTATCCCTGGGGAAGAAGGATTCGATGGCATGGGGATATCATTCTAAAATTCATTCCCTCTTCATCACATTTCATGGAAACCGATTGCAATCTATGAGGCCCTGTGAAGGTAGGGGTTGGGGGGGTAGGGAGGAGGGAGGGAAGTGAAGGGGGAGAGAGAGAGAGAGAGAGAGAGAGAGAGAGAGAGAGAGAGAGCGAGCAGAGGAGAGGAGGGATAAAAGGGGAGAGGACAGGAAAGGAGAGGAGGGAAAAGAGGGGAGGGGAGGGGAAATGAGAAGAGGCGAGGGGAGAGGAGAAGAGGGAGAGGAGAGGAGTGGAGGGGAGAAGAGAGGAGTGGAGGGGTGAGGGGGAAGGGGGGAGAACAGGGAAGAGGAGAGGAGGGGAGAGGAGAGGAAAGAGAGACAAGGGAGACAGACAGACACGCATGCGCGCGCGTGCGTGCACACACACAGAATAGCGAAATGGAGAGAGAGGCAGAGAGAGAGAGAGAGAGAGAGAGAGAGAGAGAGAGAGAGAGAGAGAGAGAGGCAGAGAGAGAGAGAGAGAGAGAGAGAGACAGACAGACAGACAGACAGACAGACAGACAGACAGACACGGATCTAGGTCAGGGATACTACACATGGGTATTCTTCTGAGTGATTTTATGTGTTTTCTCAATCGCCACCTCTATGGAGATAAAAATCGCTCCCATAAGATGAAGGGAGTCCTTCTGCCACCGCCCGCGGCCCCGCCCACCAGCACCGCTTGTGTTTGTCAGGGATTCCAAGCCAAAGCACGTGGAGGAGCGGGAGAGCTTCCTGGCAGCCCAAGGAGGAGGAAAGTCCGGCAGCATGAGAGAGGTGGTTGGCACGGGGAAGCTGGAGGCCGGCTGAAGAGAAGATGGGTGAGGGGGCAGGGAGGAGGGTTTCCCAAGTTGGAGAGCCAAGACGAGGGAGGGGAGCTGTCGGTGGCTGCGTTCTGACCCCGACCCCAACCCTGACTGGAGCGGATCCCTGAAAGGAGGCGGTTCGGGCTCTCTGGCCGAGAACGCCCCTCTCTTCCTCTTTGTGCAGAAACACCTTCCGCGGACAGAGAAAGTCCATCCCGAGACCCTCGTCGGAAGAGTCCTTTCCAGACCCATCACGATCCTCCTGGGCCAAGGGGTCCAGGGGATGGGGCGGGGCCTCCATTCGATCCGTCTTCCGTCCGTCCGTCCATCCACAAGATCTTGAACATCCATGTAGGATTCTGGATGGTAGCAGTTTTCCAGGATCCTCGAAATCCTTGTAAGTCCTCTCCTGGCAGATTCGACCCCTAGGTCGTACCGCGCAGCACAGGGCACTAGATTCAGTCCCTCGGGACGAGGGTTCCTGAAAAAGACCAGGAAAAAGAAGAACAGAATCACTATGGTGTGCACCAGCCAGAAACCAGCACCACCTTGTCACTCTAACAGACTTGCAAAAGGCGGGGTAGGGAGAGAAAGTCATAGGATGGCTACCATCCCTCCCACCCCCACCCCACACGCCAAGCCCCAGACCATCGTCATCCCTGCTCCCCCTCCCCTCCCCTTTCCTCTCCCTTCCCCCTCCCCCTCCCCTCCATCGACGCCCGCCTCCCGCTTGTACCCCACTCCTCTGAACCCAGCACCACCCACCCCAGCCTGGACGGGCTCGGCTCAGATCGGCTCAGCTCGGCTCGGCTCGGCCCGGCCCGGCCCGGCCCGGCCGTCCGGTCGACTTCTTCGCAGGGTCTAAAATAGCGCCCGGCCGACAGGAAGGTGGCACATGGCACATGGCAGGGGAGCGAGCGGGACGGTTCGGGATCTCTGGGTGGCAGGGACACGCGGCCGGACAACCAGGAGCACGGACGGCCTGGCGTGCGTTTCTCCGCTCGTGGGGGCCTCGACCAGAGACCGTGGTACGGGGAACGGGGACACACACACACCACACACACACACACACACACACCACACACACACACACACACACACACACACCACACACACCACACAGGCACAGACACACAGACACACAGACACAGACACAGACACAGACACAGACACACACACACACACACACACACACACACACACACACACACACACACACACACACACCCCTTCACCCCCACCCCCAAACCTCTGACAGCTTTCGTTTGTTTTCGGCCGACCGTCCCTCGATGAGGTACGAGTGCCTTGGCTGGGGCTGGGGGGGGGGGTGGAGTTCCTCCCTCCACAACGACCCCACACAGGCTCTGTTCTGGTCACCCGAGTCCTCTTCCAAGTCAGACCACAGGCCTCCATCAACCGGCGCGAGCACTCGGGGAAACAGTCACCATCCTCATCGCTCCGCTCCACCTCTACACGTGAAGAACTGTTCCCAGCCCACGCCACTCCACCCCACCCCACGCCCCGATGCCACCCACCGCAGTGGAGAGAAACGAGACGAATCCACAGACGTGCATCAATCCGATGAAGAAAACGACGGCCCTATTCCAAGGAAGCATGGATATCTAGGTAGGAGATTCATCGAGTACTATGGAGGCGGTGGGAAAGGGGGGGGTTGCGGTGGGGAGGGTCTAGAGATCAGGCAGTACAGCCCATGCTTAGCATGCAAAAAATAAAGGTCCAGGGTTCAATCCCCAGCACCTACTCTTCAAAAATAACCCGAGAAGAAGCAAGACGGCGGAGTAGAAGGACGCTCGTAGCTCACCCTCTCCCACAAATACACCAAAACTCACATCGACGGACCCACTCGGCCAATCAGACCACCTGCGGAACTCCGACAGAACACCGCCCTCTTCGAAAGACAAAGACGCCCAAAATCTGGTAGGAGAAAAGGAGAAAAGAAAGAGTCAAAAGCAAAACAGTGCGGGAGGGACCGGCAGAGGAGGAATAGGGCTCGTTCGCCAAACCTCCCCCTCTCCAACGGAGAGGCCGACGGGACGGTGGGGGAGCCTCCGAGTCTCAGATCTGCCCGGAGCGCCCCTTGACCGACCGACCCAAGTGAAACGGGCACAGAGGGTCCCCGCGACACCCAGCCCGAGTCGCAGGCCGGCAGCCGGGGGCCGGGACAGGCCGCACGAGCCGGGCGGAGGACCGTGGCGGCGGCACCACGCGCCGTGGCCGGGAGGGGATACAGAGCAGAACAACCCGCCCCCCCAACTTTCTTTCCATTACGGGGAAAGAAAGGCAAAGCAACACGGCCGGTGTGCCCTGGGGGGAGGGGCGCCGTAGCCTCCATCTCCTCAGACCCGCGGCGCCATCACCGGCCCTTCTCGCGAGAAGAGAGGCGGGGCGCAGCCACAGCCGCCATAGCCCCTGGCGCGCGGCGCGCAGCGCGCGGGCGGGGGCGGGAGCGGGGGCGGGGCCGAGACTCGAATCCGCACCCGGGGGCTCTGCAACCTCCTAGGCAGGACTGAGACTCGTTTTCAGGCTGAGGCAGATATTATATATCTGCCCCGGTACCTCAGAGAACTCGCGCCACCAAGACTAAGAAGGAGCCGAGTTTTGGAACGCAGCAGGGGCGGGGCGGTTCCACGGTCTCCCCCGAGCCCACCTACGGAGAGGAGCGCCGACCCGACCCGAGGCGGAGCACACAGCCGCACAGAGCAGCGGAGCGACCGGCGCCGGGAGAGGGCAGGCGGCCAGCCACCCTCCCTCCTTCCCGGCAGGAACGCAGCATCCGACCGCGGTGCCAGGAGGGGGTGCGATCTACTTGCCCACAGGCACCGAGGGCAGCACAGACGAGGGCGCCGACGGAGGGCCCGCGGAAACAGCAAGCTGAGTTCACGAAACAGGGCGACGACAGAAAGACTTCTCGGTGAAACCGTTAAGAGCGCACCGTCTCCAGGAGAACACATCCTTTTTTTTTTTTTCCTCTTTTTTTTTTTTTTTTTTTCTTTTCCTTTTTCTTTTTTAATCTCTTTTATATCGGTTTTACCTTCTGTTACCTTTTTAACCTTTACTTTTGGACAGTCGTATACGTTTACGGCTTTAATCCCTTTTAAATGTTTCATTTCAAGTCTTTATTATTATTATTTTTAAACATCCACCCCCTTCCCTTTTTCATTCTCTTGGTTTTGATCTCCTGTTACTGGTTATTCACAGGTTTCAAATATTGTTTCTCGATTTTTTTCCTCCTTTTTATTAAGGTTATTAAAAGACGTCTCAACTCGATCGCTATTCTGCTTCCACTGACTCTTCTATTCATGATTACACACTGTCTTCAAACCTTTTCTTTCTCCCGTCTTTTAAAATCCTCTGTTTTATCTTTTGTTAAAATCTGTTCTATTTCCGATTACCTTTTAAAAATTTACTTTTGAAACAATTGTATATTATTTTCTGATCTTTTCTATTTGTTTTTAAAGGCTTTTAGAAGACGTCTCAACTAAATTGCTATTCTGCTTCAACTTGCTCTTCTATTATTGATCGTACACTGTTTTCAAACCTTTTTTTCTCTGTTCTTTTAACATCCTGCCCCCCACCCCCCTCTCTCCCTCTCCCCCTCTGTCTCTGTCTCTGTCTCTCTCTCTCTCTCTCCCCCTATCCCCCTCTCTCTTTTAAAGTTTTATTCCTGCCTAGGCTTTCGATAAATACATAAACTCCTTAAGGACCCCAATAGATAACTGATACTCCTTAAGCCACAGTGCCAGAGAGATAGGAGCATTATGAAGAAGCAGAGGAACCACTCCCAATTAAAAGAGCCAGAGAAATTCCCTGAAAGCACGATCCATGAAATAGACGTGGATGGCCTGCTCGATCAAGATTTCCAAAAAGGAGTGATCCAAGTCCTGAAGGAACTCCAAGAGATAGTGTTGAGAGATATACTATACGTCAAAAACGAAATCGAAGCTATAAAGAAGAGTCCAGGAGAACTGGTCCACTCATTGGCTGAAATGAGAACTGGTCTAAAGGCTGTCCAAAGCAGGCTAGATCACGCAGAGGAACGAATAAGTGGCCTAGAAGGCAGGACAACAGAAAGAACCCAATCAGAACAGCTGAGAGAAAAACCAATAAAGAACAACGAAAACCATCTTAGGGACCTAAGGGACCCTCGAAAGCGTGCCCATCTACGCACAATAGGGGTTCCAGAAGGGGAAGAAAGAACCAAGGGGACGGAAAAGATATTCGAAGAAAGCATGACTGAAAATTTCCCAAATCTAGAGAAGGAATCAGATATCCAAGTCCAGGAGGCTCAGAGGGTACCCAACAGAAAGAACTCAAACAGGCCCACACCAAGACATAGGCTAATCAAGATGGCCAGAGTCAAGGATAAAGCAATGATCCTAAATGCCTTTCGGCAAGAGAAAAATAAAGAGTGAGTTCCAAGGGAACC
>NC_133546.1:89938603-89951103 GCF_048773025.1 Camelus bactrianus | reverse complement strand
TCGGGCCCGAGGCCCGGCCCCCCCGGGGGCGGCGCGGCGGCGGCGGCCGGTCCACGACGGCCAGCCGGGGCCCGACTCGCGCTCGGGCGAGCGCGCCGGAGCGGGGCGCGGCGGCGGGGGAGGACGACGGGCCCTCGCCCGCACGCGACGACGCCCGCGGGCGGGCGGGCGGCAGACACGGTGAGGGGCCGCGGCGGGCCCGGGAAGCGAAACGCGCCGGGGCGCGGCCCGGGGGACGGGCGGACGGAGCGGACGGGGGAAAGGACGGACAGAGAGAGGACACGAACGACGAGCGAGGCAGCGGCCCACGGCCGGCGCTCCCGCGGACGGGCAACGCCGCCTGGAAGCCGGTAAGCGGGAGAGGAGGGCCGTGGAGCCACCGCCAGGGGCCCGCGCCGGAAACCCAGACGCGAGTCGGCCGCCGGGGTGCGACACGGGGGTCTCACCGCCACGGGCCCTCCGGCACAGGGGCGGCCCCGCGGCACCCAAGGCGCGCCGACTGGCCCTCTCCTCGGCACCCTCACGGGGGCCCAACGGCCACCCTCGCCCGACACCGCAGGGCCTCAGGACGGCCCACCGCAAGGCTCTCCCGCCGCACGGGCCGGCGCTGCCCCGCCCCGCCCCGACGCGCACCCAAACAAACGTTCGCGCCGTGCCGAAGCACCCCACCTCCCCCCGTCGGGTCCGACGACGCTTCACCCGGGGCCGCCTCCAGGGGAGGGACAGCACCCCACAACGCGGTGAGGCCACGTTCTGGTCCCAGGACGGGGGGGGTCGGCGGGGGAAAGGCTCGGCGCGGGCGGCCATCGGTCCTGGCAGGGCAGGGGAGGGCCGGCGGCGGCGACGAGGAGGGGCCGCTCGCGCGCAAGAGCGACGGCCGGCAGGGGTCGTGGGTGCGGGCGGGCACCAACCCAGGGAAGGGGAAATCTCGAGACACGACCGGGCCGCCGGGGAAACCACCGCGGGATCCCACCACCCCCACACGTGGGGGCGGCCCCGCGACGCCCAGGACGCCGGCCGGCCTCAGCCAACCCTCGGCGGTTCCTCCCACACCCCGGCCCCGCTCGCCGCCGGGACTCGCGCGCAGCAGGCTAAACACCCCCATTCCAGAGGGTAGCCCCTTCCACTCGCTCACTCGTCCGTCTGCGTCTCGTCTGTCCGTCCACCACCGCCACCCAGCTTCGTCTGGCTCGCCCCCAGGCCTCGCGGCCCGGGGAAACGCTGCCGAGCGAGGCGGCCCGACCCGTGGCCCACGCACCGCCACCGGTGGCTGCGTCTCGGGACCGGAACAGGTGGGGTGGCTCCTCGCGGCGCGGAGACTGGTGGGGGGGGCCCAAGTCGGGGTGGACCGCCTTCCCCCTCCCCCCACGGCACGCGCCGGGGAGGCCAAGCCCGCGCACACGCACGCGCGCGCTCGCACGGCCCCGCGCCAGACGCCGGGCCCGGCCCGGCGGAACCCTCCCCCGACTCGGAGGGGGGAGGCGCGGGCCACAGCAGGCCAAGAACAGCACTCGGCCCCACCGCGGGGCCAGCGCAGCCCACACGCCAAAGCGACGGGGCCCTGCCCACACGCCGCGGCAGTCGCTCCCCGTGGAGAGTGACTGCACGCTCTGGATGGAGGAGCGGCGGCTGGGGGGTCCGGTGCCCCCAAGGCTCCCCTCTCAGATCGCTAGAGAAGGCTTTCTCACCGAGGGCGCATCGCCCCCCACCCAGCGTGCCCCGTTCAGGCCTACGGAAGCCCTCCGACGTGTACGCCAGCGCTCGGCTGGGCAGGAGGGGTCTGCGGTAGGGGTAAGCAGCGGGCCAAGAAGCGAGCGCTCGCGGTCGGGACCGGGGAGAACCCGTGCGTGCCACCTCGCGAGGAGACGCACCCAAGACCGCGTGGGGACGGGACAGACGCCCGCCCCCCACCGGCACATCACCCGGCCCCACCACGATCGCTCCCACGCCCGGGCGCGAACCCCGCTGAGGGGGACCCACCCGGCGTGCGCCCGGCCACGTCAGTCCCCCCCCCCGGTACAGGGTGAGGACTGACGTTCAGGAGGCGGCCCCGGCCCCACCGAGGGTGGGGAGCGGCCACGCCTCGCTTACCGTCTCGACCCCTCCCCCACGCCTCAAGAGAGGCGCTCGGGAGACACGACCACCGCAGGGGTTACCCGAGAGGACTCGCTGGGGACGGGAAGCGATGCCGCCGCTCGGCCTCGGGCACCTGAGGGACAACCTGGAGCGCTCCAGGGGCACCGCAGAGGACCAAGGCGAGACACGCTCACACCCCGACGAGGGGGTACGTGGCGTGGCGGCGGGGCAGCCCTCCCCCCGCCGCGGGGGAGGGCCGCTCGCGAGACAGGACGCCGAGCAGGCGAGGAGGCGAGAGTGTCTGCCGCGTCACAAGACCCCGGCCCCGCCGACACCACAAGGCACGGGAGACCGAGGTCGGGCCGGAGTCCGCACCCCTGCCTTCCCCCCGCCACCCACGGGCGGCAGAGGAGAGGCGAGGGGCCCGCAGGCAGAACGAGAAGAGAAGCCACGTTCGCCATGAACGTCCCCGTCCCTCGTCTGGCGCGGCTTAGGCCCGGCCCGGGGGAGCATGACTTCACCACATCGATCAGGTGAGTGAGTGAGTGAGCGAGCGAGCGAGCCATGTGGGGCAGGGAGGCCCCAGAGGGGAGGGCCCGGCGAGGACAACCACCAGAGGGGCCTGCTTCAGCCTCGCCAGGCGCCACCCACTCCTCAGTCCTCTCCGAGGAGAGCGGCCAACGACCCCAGGCGGGGGAATGCCTGACACGCGGCACGGAGCCTACGGGGGTGGGGTCGTGCCGGCCACCACCGGGTGCCTGCGGCGGGGAGCGCACGGGGTAAAAGACCCACGCCGCCACCTCACCCCACCGCCCTCGGGCCACCAGAGACCGGAGGTGGCACCACGGGCCACGTCAGCCGGACGCACACACGAGAGCCGGCGCGCAGGCCCGGGCGGGCGGCTCAAGTGTCAGAAGCGGAGTCGGCTACCAGGCCAGGGCTCACGCAGAGAGAAGCCCAGAGCCCCGCACGCGTCCGGAGACCCAACACTCGGTGACAGACACCGAGGAAGACCGTGTCAGCACCTATCTGCTGGCAGAAAATGCCCAACACGACAGGAAAAATGACAGCGCCCAGAAACGGGGCGGGTCCACGATTTGCAGGGGGGGACCCCGGGACCTCGGTCCGGCCACCTGCCCCCAGCCCTACCCCCATAAATGGCAGCCCCGAAGCTCTCGGGGGCCATCTGATCGACCGGGGTGGGGGGGTTGGTAGGGGGAGGGGAGAGGGGAGGGGGATTAGGAGGAGGCTTAGGAGGAGAAGTGGGAATGGGAATGGGAATGGGAAGGGACGAGAGGGAGACGGGATCAGGCCGGGGACGCCCTGCCCTTTTCTCGCCCGCGTGGCCGGGGACTCGGGGAGATGCCACAGAGGCGCCTCCGACGAGAGGGCCCCCCACGAGGGACCGCTCCCGAGCACCGGGCCCCGGGCCGGGGAAAGCCTGCCTCCCCCACATCCCTCGCAGGACGCCCCCGTGCCGGTCCCCGAGTCCGGATGAAGTCTCGGTCCCTCCAACGCCACCGGAACCCACGCGGGCAGGCTTAAGGGGCGGGGGGCACCCCCCCTCCCAGGCCTCCCGCGCCAACAGGGGCCGGCCCAGCCACGTCTCCGGATCCATCGGGACTCAGAAAACATTTCATCCAAGGAGGCGCCTCCGACGACCGGGAACCCCAGCGCGCCCGTCCCCGGCCTCACCGCACTGGGCCCGGGCCGCTCCTCGCCTCACGAGCAGTCGTCCAAGGGACGCAGACGAGGGCCTGACCACCTAGCCGCCGGCGGCCCGGGCGCGGGACACTCTCTCCCTTTCCCCCGCGGCGGCAAGGCGCAGGCCGTGTCCGATCGGCTCGGGTCGGTCTCCGCGGCTGGAGGGGCACAGGCGGATGCTGGTCGACCAGGCCAGGCCACACGGCTTCCCCCGGCACACGAGATCCCGGGAGCGCGGCGACAGTCACCCCCTCATCATCCTGCGAGTCCAATCTGCGCCGAGAGCAGGACGCGCCCGCGGCTCAGCGCCACGGGGACTGTCACCGCCGGTGTCGCCAGCCTCCCCGAAGTCTGCCTCGGGCCCCGCCGCCGAGCCCCATCCCTTGCCGAGGTCGCCGACGCTCGGGAGAAGAGGGACGATCTCAGAGCGGCAGCCAGATGGCGCCCGACAACCGTCGCCAACGTCCCCGGAACCGATCCCGACCGCCGCCGGCCGCCCAAACGCCCGAGCTCGTCCCGGACTGAGGCGCCGGGCGGCCCCGTGGCGTCCGCCTCGGAGCCCGCTCACCCTCGTCACGGCACGGCACGGCACGGCACGGCACGACACGAGGCGACACGACGCGACGCGGCGCGACGCGACCCCGGCAACAGATCAGGGCGGGGAGGACGGAGGGAGCCGGGGTTTGGCAAGACACGGCCGGCCGGGCGGCTGCCGCGAAGGGGACGCGCTCCCCACGCGATTCCCCGGGCGGGGGAGATCACACGGACACGCCGGCGGGGCCGGGGCCGACGCCGCGGGTGGCCCAGAGCGACCAGGACGAGATCCCGGGTTCCCGGGTGGGAGGTTGGGAAGGGGAGGAGGGGAAGAGGGAGGGAAGGCGAGGGCTGGCAAACCGAAACCAGGCGAGCGCTCAGAGAACAACGCAGGAATCGGCTTTGGAGTCCGTCCTCTCGAATGCGGGAGGTCTTTCGAAAGCAGACAGGCAAAGCCCAGAAGCTAGAAAAGAAAGGATGAAGACCGCGAACCCCATCGAAGCGGAAAGAAAAATCGATCTCGGCACAGATCGCGACAAAGCCCAAAGACAACAAACGGGCGCCTGGGGAAAACGCACTCGCGGTCGGTCGTGAGAACACGGACGTCAGCACGGCTGACCACAACCGCAGGAAGGAGGAGGGAAAACAAAAAAATGCGGGCGGGGGTTCGGGGGGGGCGAGTCGATAGCCACCCGCTCGGTAAATCGAGGTTCAGTGCATCTACACAGAGCAACACTGTGCATGCGCATCCGCGTGTCTGGGTGTGCGTGTGTGTGTCGGTGCGTGTGTTTGACACAGTCAACGTGGACAAGGAAACTGTAGCCCCATCCGAAAAAAAAAAAAAGAAAGAAAAGAAAGAAAGAAAAGAAAGAAAGGAAAGAAAGAAAGGAAAGAAAGAAAGGAAGAAAGGAAGGAAGGAAGGAAGGAAGGAAGGAAGGAAGGAAGGAAGGAAGGAAGGATGGAAGGAAGGAAGGAAGGAAGAAAGGAAGAAAGGAAGGAAGGAAGGAAGGAAGGAAGGAAGGAAGGAAGGAAAGAAAAGAAAAGAAAAGAAAAGAAAAGAAAAAGAAAGAAAGAAAGAAAGAAAGAAAGAAAGAAAGAAAGAGAGAAAGAAAGAAAGAAAGAAAGAAAAAAGAAAGAAAGAAAGAAAAAGAAAGAAAGAAAGAAAGAAAGGAAGAAAACATGAAAACAAACGACAAAACCCACCACCAAAGGGAAATCAAGTTGTAGAACTACTCTGGGGTTTAAAAACAAAAACAAAAACACCGTAGAAAAAGCACAACCGCAGCCCATCAGGGGTTCCTCTCCTCAACAGTCCAAGAACTCGGTCAACTCCACCTCCTAGAAGCCAGAAAACCAGGGATGAAACACGCGCGGGAGACCCAAACGGACGTTTTCAGTTTAAAAGAAAAAAAAAATAATTTTTTTCTCCCCCAAATGGGGGAGGGGGCGAGGGGGGAGGATGGAGCGTAGAACTCAGCGGCAGAGTGCCTGCCCAGCACGCGCAAGGTCCAGGGTTCGATCTTCAGGACTTCCGTTCAAGTCAATAAGGAAGTCGGTAAGTCAGGCAATCACTAAGTCAGGCAACAAACCAGCAAAAGAAACGAATTACCTCCCCTCCCCGAATAAACAAACAACCACCGAAAGCAACAACAGCAGCAAGAACCAAAAAAAAAAAAAAAAAAAAAAAAAAAAAGGCCTAAATAAATAAATAAATGTAAGTAAGTAAATAAATAAATAAATAAATAAGTAAACAAACAAACACAATTTTAAAAAGGGGGAAACGCACGCATTTCCGTTTCTAAGAGATATCCGGACAGGCCCAGAACCTGGAATCTCGACAGCAAGTTCCAAAAACAAGCAGAAAGTGCCTGCTCCTGACGGAACACGTGATAGAGACCACCGTTCGAGATGGGGCCGGGTGGGCGGGCTGGCGGGCGGACACAGAGCTCTCGACTCATACCTGACAGAATCCGCTCTCCGACAGAAGACAGAAGGCAACACGGAACAGGGGTTGGTGGTGGGGGCGAGGGGGAGAGGGCGAAACGGAGGTGGAGGAAAGCCATTAGGGAAAACAGGACAGAAGTCCCTCAAAACATTCCACAGAAAACTCCTGGAAGACCCGGCAGTTCCACTACGGGCCCGCGGATGGACGAATGGACAGTGCCACGTGGTCTGGAGAGACCTACACCTAGAGGGGATGATGTTAACTAAGTGACTTAAGTCCGAGAGGGATGTTGTCACTTCGAGGCAGAATCCCCAAGACAATACGCAGGAACACATGCAAGGAAGCTGAAACAGGCTCATGGATACCAAGAAGGAACAATGAGTGCAATGGGTGAGGGAGAGGAAAAAGTACAAGCTTCCAGTTAACTCCAATTAATAAATACACAAATTACGGGAGGTCATGGACAGCAGGGCGAGTAGAGTCAATCCATACTATTGTCATGACGCTGTCCGGTGACGGATCCGTAACCAGACTCACCACGGTGATCATCGTGGAACATGGAAGAATCCCGAATCGCTATGTTGGACACGTGAAAACGGACATCCCATTGTCAGGTCAATTATGAGAGAGAGTAGGAGAGAGAGAGACAGAGAGAGAGAGAGAGAGAGAGAAAATTCTCACTGTCTTACCGGGAAAAAAAAAAAAAAAAGAGTTCAGTGAGATAAAGAGTGGATGTAGGTGAGGGCAATAGGTGGAGGAGATGAAAACCACGACGGCGACACATGTGCGGCATCCCACACGGTGGCAGTGCAGTGTGATCCTATGCATGCTCAGCTGTCTCCTAGCGACCTCCAAGTTGACATCCAGGGTCATCCTTTTAGGTTTCGTGGCTGCACTTTCGTCTGTCTCGGGCAATACTCTCCCTTGATTTTCCATGGGGGAAGGGAGGTGGGGTGGCCGGGCGGGCCACACCACGACACACCGCGTCGCGCGTGACCTGGAAAACAGATACACACCCGCCCACCACCCACGGGCTCCGAAATCGGTCACTGGTCACGACGCACACTTCGTCGGTCCCTTACGGAGCGATGGCGGACCAAACAGGCAGCGGCCAACTTTGTCGTGCACACAATGACGGTTCGTCCCTTGTGGAAACAAACTGATGACGAGACAGCGTGGTCAGGGGGCGGGTGTCCTTTCAGGAAGACAGAGTCATTGAAAGTCCCGCACACGGGAACTGTGCCAAGGGAGATCTCCATCACCCTACCCAACCCTGATCCAAATTCTCGTTCGGGCAGCTAAGGGTCAAGGTCAAAGTTTCTTTCTTCCCGGGGCAGGGGTCCTTTTGGGCCTCGATGGTTGTTCAACTGGAGAGATCGCCCTTGGGCTGCATATACACTTCGGGGTGGTCCATAGGGTTCCACGACAGTCCCGCCACCAGGCAGGTGGTTCCACCTGATGAAACCGGTCTGGTCTTTCGTTCCAGGAAGACAAAGGTCCGTGGCTGAAGCCAACGAGAAACCCAGGGTGTGAGTCCGGAGCGCCACCAGTCAGGAAGATGTCTAGGCGTCGGGCTCGAAGAGGCTCGGGTGGCCTGAAAAACGCATGCGGGTTCAGGTCCACTTTCTGAGTGGCCTCCACAGCAACGGGCAGGAGGAGGGTCTCGAGAGGGGACACGGCAGTGACCTCTCTCCAGCAGATGTCCAGCTGCTCAGCCCGGCTCGGCGGGGCTTCAGGGAAAGGGCGGCTTTGGTTCTCGAGGATGCCAAGTCCAAAGCGGGAGAACCATGGGCAACGGGAGTCGGAAGAGCGTTGGCCAACCATCGGAGAAAACTCGAAGCACGCGTGACGTGGCCCAGCGTATCAGTGGAAGGCGGGGCGGGGCGGGGAGGGGAGGGGGAGGGTGGCGGGAAGCACGCAAAGATGATGACACAGAACCGCATTCTCATCTCTATCACGCTGTACGAGAGTTTCCACTGAGACATGCTCCCCTTCCCCTGGTCTCTCCAAGGACGCGCATTTCTACCAAAAAATCACCCCCATTCAGACTTGTCGGCTGGCCAGATCAGCATACTTCCACGAAATTCGGCCTGAAGAGGGACAGACGTCCACGAAGCATAGCCATCGCCCCTAGAGGCTCTCGGACACCCGCTCTGCTGGAACGTTTCCTAAGGACGGCAGACGAAGACGGTCTCCACATGCTTTCCAGGAGACGTTCCTCAGAACGAGACCGTGACTGTTCCGAAGCCCGAATCGGTCACAGCAAATGTTCACGAGGAAGTCACGGTGAACCATCTGGGACACCAGTCTTTCCCAACCGGTCCACGTAGGGACACGATTTGGTCCTAGCCAGAAACAGACACTTTCTCCTCACAGCATCCTTTTATTTTAATTTAATTTAATTTATTTTATTTTATTTTATTTTATTTTATTTTATTTTATTTTATTTTATTCTGTTTCATTTTGTTTTGTTTTATTGTATTGTATTGTATTGTATTGTATGTTTACATATGTACGTATGTAAGTAAGTATGTATGTATTCCGGTCTGTCTGTCTGTCTGTAGGTCCATCCATCCTCCGAAGGTATACCAGTCATGTCGGCCAACACACTGACAGATCTCGAGTCTTTTCTGTCAGAAAGATATTAAAGCACGTCCCCTTCGACTCATGGAGCCAGGAACGAACGCTTCCGTATCTCATCTTCTTTGGAAACGATCTAAACATTCCAGGGACGTCGCCAGATGCTTCAGTTGCAAGGGACCAAAAACTACGTGGAGGAGGCACCAATTTTTCAGAGATGGACCGCCTCCCACACACACACACACACTACCCCCTCGGACTGCTTGGGGTGTGAACACTTCCTGAGACTTGAGACCAAGCCAACCATCGCTCCCAGACTCTTTTTTTTTTTTTTTCCTGGCTGACACGTTTCATGACAGAGATAACCCACAGGAACTTAATGGATTCGGGGTAAACCTAGGGAGGCGAAAAGTTTCACCTCGAATGCTGCTCGTCACAATCAAGACATGGCTCTTTTCACGAGACCGATCCCTTGACATTTGCTTTTCTGGATGAAAGGATCTGTCCTAGATCATGTCAACCTGAAGGAAAACATTTGGGTTCCTTCCTGTTCGCATTCCCTGCCTGCATGTTCCCTTGAAAACCAGTTCCATAGAGCTCTTTCATGAATGAACTCTGGCAAGTGTATGTGGAGGAAGAAACATGCCAGGCCTACAAGCCGGGGACATACACAAGTGCCTACATGCATACATGCATACATGGGACCGAGCCCTTTCCAGATCCTTGGACGGCAGTACCATAGAAATGAGGATGGCTTCCACAAGACTCTCAGGCAAGCCAAGCTCTTTTGCGAAAGCGATAGCTTGTGCACAAAGGAGAAGGTGGCATGAGGGGAGAGGGAGGGGGAGTGCCAGCTCCCTGAGCAGCAGGGGCCATGCTTTTCTACCTAAAGGAAGGGCTTTGTCTCAGGATCACTGATCACTTCCACAAATCATCCGATATCTTGGATCGGCCGCAGGCGGCTCCAGGGTGAAGAGCCATCGCCCCAGGCTCTGTGGGGAATAGAGAAGACTTCCGTGAGGGGAAAGAAACGCATGAGAATTTTCTGCAAGAAAGCTCAGGAACAGATAATGTAAACACGGAGAGTTGAGCTTCCTGTCTCGTGACAACTAGGTCTACTGGGTCATGTCACAGAGAGCAAGCAAATCCTTTATTCCCCTGAGCCTTTTTCTTTTTCTTTCTCTATCTTTCTTTGTTCTTTGTTCCCTTTAGAGTGTGTGTGTGTGTGTGTGTGTGTGTGTGTGTGTGTGTGTGTGTCTGTGTCTGTGTCTGTGTCTGTGTGTGTGTGTGTGTGTCTGTGTGTGTGTCTGTGTGTGTCTCTGAAACTCAGGTACTGCCCTGTCTCATACAGACGAGACCAGCAGATCGACATGACCAGAGATTTTGTAGCTTTCATTTAAAAACTATAGGTCACTCACGAGTCGGGTAGGACGGGTGCTGCGTCCAGCGCAGCTCGGGACCGTGTCTGAGGACGGGCGACGCAAGAATTAAGAAACAAAGAGACCAAGTAAAGAGCGAAAATGGGACCAGGGGACTCAAGGTCTCGTGGATCTAGAGTGCCAAAAGCCTGGTCGACATCCTGTTTATTGGGAGTATACGGCTCAGGGAAAAAAAAAAGAAATGCGATCAAAGAGGTGGGGCTTTAGATATTTCATGCCAGAAGCACGAAGTTCTGCTTGCTGGCTAACTGATTCATTTCAGGCCTATCCCTTCCAGGAACAATCACCCTCCTCGGGGGATGCAAAATTTCTAAGTGTATCCTGTGATTGCCTCTGGGACATCTCGAGATAGCAAATATTTCCCCGGGGTTAAACCACATGCTTTCCTGCCAGAACCAAGTTCTGTTAATGGATGATCTGGCTTCCCATGACCGTCCATTGTTTTACCCTAAGGAAATATCTGCCATCTGTTGCGCCCTCACGGTCAATCTCAGGATTGCCCCTCACACAATTTCTTGAGCATCATACATGTTATAGGTCATCGACTGTGTAAAACATGAAAACAAAGCAGGCGTGTGCATTTTTAAGCAAGTAAGTGTGAATGTAAGATTTTACGCTCATGGAAATGCTGGTGCAGCTTGGTTTCTAGTTGCTGGTTCTCCAGCAGCTTGTTTCCCAGCAGACGCGTAGGACACTAGAGAACCCACTCACTCAGAAAGAACCGATGGGACGGGTAAGGTTTTTCGGCTCAGAGGGTGAAAGCTTTTAAACTCTGTGTGGAAAAAAGACGTTTCAGGTGTATATTTCTCCTTAAGAAGGCTGCGAATTAGAGTTTCGACGAGGGAGACCACGCAGCAGTGTGTACGTTTAAAAAGGCCTCCGCGTGCCCCTCCCCACCCTTTTTTGTTTGTTTGTTTCTTCCATTCGGTTTCAGGTTCTACCTGATTCAGCCCCCTGGCCTCAGTCTCTGGCCACTGTGGGCTATGCAGACAGACGTTTCTGACGTTGTCGAGATGGACAAGATAAGGAGGGTTCCCCCCAGAGAACTGGGCCGCTGCTTCTATGAGATCAAAAAGCTGACCTACTCATCCAGTTCTATGTTTAGAAATTTGCTCCTTTCTGGGAAAGCGTAGAGCTCTGCGGTAGAGTGCGTGCTCAGCATGCACAAGGCCTTGGGCTCAGTCCCCAGTACCACCACTGAAAACGTATAATAAATCTAAATAATTAATTGAAACGTAGATAAAGACACCTAATGACCCGTCCCCCCTCCAAAAAGATAAAAACTTCCTGTTAAAAATTTTTTATTTTATTTTATTTTTTTATTTTTTTAGTTAAAAAGGCAGGAGGAGGACGAGGACGAGGACGAGGACGAGGAGGACGAGGATGAGGAGGAGAAATTAGCTTCTTTCCAACAAGGAGATTTCCAGGTCAAATGGAGAGCCAAATATTTCTATGTTCTAAAACTTCAGCTTTCCACGTATCCTGGCGTCAAAACGTCGGCACGGGTAAAGATTGTTCATCATTCTGTGACTATGCACTTCCTGCATTTTGGAGTGTTCATCTGTCCTTTCTCTTAGGAATAGATGATCATCAGAAATAGCAGTTCTGTTGATTAAACCCCCTTTTAACATATCGTTGTTTCCTGGTCACTAAAGTTACCTAATAATCACTTCACAGTCTATGGAAGTCAAATCATTGTGCTGTACACCCGAAACTGATAGAGGGCTGTATGTCAAACCTATGTCAATAAAACTGAAAAAAGAAAAGAAGAAGAAGAAAAGAAAAGTCTGCTTGCTCGGGGCATCCGGTAAAGGCCCTCTTTCTGAGCGCACAAGTCAACCTCGGGCCGATTCACCCTGTCCCTGAAGAAGGGCAAAAATCCTCCACTCTATCTCCCGTTAGGTCCCGGACACTAGCCAGAGTTCCTCCTCCCTCAACCCCCACCCCGTTCCTGCGTCACACTGTGTGGGCTCAGGCACACAACCTATCGCTTTCCTTTAGCGTGTGGAATGAATATCGCCCGAAGGGAATTTCCTTTGTTGTCGTTTAAATAAACTGACGTGTTAATAAGCGCTCTGGAGGGACACATTCCCTTTGACCTGATCAGCCATAGTGACATCCCATGACCCAGGAATGTACAATATCATGGATTGGAAAGGATCTTAGAATTCAGAAATCATGGTGACGTGGGTCTGATGACCTAGCTGGCTCCATACAAACCA
>NC_133546.1:89921103-89933603 GCF_048773025.1 Camelus bactrianus | reverse complement strand
GTGTGCGCGCGCGTGTGCGCGCACGTGTGTTGAGGTGGGGGCCTAAAAGAGGGTGAGGATTCTTTTCATCGAGGTCTGTTTGTACAGAATTCTCTCCTTCTCCGCTTTACACTGTGAAGGAAAAGCCCAGCTGGGCTAACAAGCTAAGTCGCAAATCTAAGTGTAACAAGTGTCGGATTACTGATCTGAGTTCTGCTGGGCTAACTCGTAAATCTAAATTAATAAGTGCCGGTTTGCTGATTCCCTGTTCATATTTTGCTAGCCAGCTGGATTTTCAAAGAGACATATCTGGCCTTGAAATGTTGGTTTGCTGCCTCACTGCCTCTACTTTCGTGATAATGATGTTGCTAAAGCTATTGCGTGCCTATTGGCCGAATACCCCAAGCTGGTACTTAACCCTATAAAACCTCATGTGCACGTCTTGGAGGTGCTCAAGGCTTAGGAGCAGAAGCCCCTCTGAGCCCGCCGGCGTAATAAATCTGAGTACTCCAACCCTCCGAGTGGTGCTTGTTTCTTGGCTGGCCTGTCATTTCCATAACAGCACCGTTGACAATAAGAACGTCACTCTCGTTCCGGCATAAAGAAGACATCTGGGGAGGGTGGGGTGGGGGGGTGGGGTGTAGAACTATGTTATGTCCTGATTCCAGGAAGGAAAGGGGCAAGAGTCGGCGTGCCCTTCTTTCTGGGGTATCTGTCTGTTCGCTTTTGGTGTTCGGCTGGTTTGGTTATTTCAGCTTTCTGTTTGGTTCCTTTCACAGATCCAGTGGCTCAAAACAGCATTCTGATTTTCTTTTCTCCTGGGGTTTGGTTTTTGATAGGTAGAGGGACAGGGCCCACGCAGGGGTGGGGGTGGGGGGTCACTGTGCCGGAGAAAGGGAGGCGGCTGTGGTGAAATCATCGAGCAGAGGGGATTTCTACGAGAGGGACTCTCCGAAGTGAATGGGGTCCAAGGAGATCAGCAGGGTTTCTGTGTGCTCGTTTGGTTTTGTTCGTGCGTGTGTTTGTTTTTTCTGGACGAGGCCAAAGAACTCTTCAGGTGGAGGTGTGTGTCCAAAGGGTCTGACAGGATGGGAGGATGCGGGGCGAGTCAGTCCATGTGCCCAGAAAGAGAGAGAATCTGTCATAGCTGAGACTCAGGCCTTTTTCAGACCTAGGCCCAGAGAGCAGTTCGGCTCCGAGCATTCACGGAGAAGTTCGCCGCCACCTCAGTCCTGTCCCCCACCCCCGCCCTCCCCCATGCCTCAGCCCCCAGTGAAGGAGGAATCATGAAGTGGCCGCACTTAGGCTAAGCCAATTTTTGGCTTTATGCTTACTGCTTGCTTTTAGAACGATCAGCAAACTCGACTGACCAGACACCGCTCCCAGCTCCAGGCCCACTGTTAAAAACAGCTAAAGTTGTCGATTCTAACTGTTTGATTTGACCTTCCTCTGATCGTTCAACTTGACAATCATGTTTGGCGTCTGAGTCTTTCCCCAGGAAGGGAGTCACGGGAGGATAAGCTCAGGAGAACGACCAGCCCCCTCCCACCCCCCACCCCCCACCCCGAGTTCCTCCGTGGCGCTGGTGCCACCGGGTGAGTCTGACCAGATAAAGAAGGTCACGGGCTGATGACCTACTAGACCACCAGGAGGTCCCATGTTACCAGACACTCATCCAGATTTAGGAGGAAGTTTCATCAGAGACCCTTGTTGATCATGAGCACCTTTTGTGCTCCCGCCTGTTGTGATTCCCTTTCATGCTCCAACCTGTTCGTCCACAGAAGCATGAAACCCCAACCCCAAGACGGGTTCACAGTTTGGAGGGCACTAGCCTGCTGTGAGTCCCCTTTGCCCAGCAAAGCAATCAAGCTGCCTCTTTTCTTCTAAACTCTAAGACCCTGTCTCTGGGTTATTTGGCTCGTCAGGGACGGGGTGGGGGAGGGCGATCTTTCGGCAACACCCGCAGAAGTTTCCCTGAGTGGCAGGAACCAGCGTGGCCCTCAGGCCTCAGCCCCGCAGGCAGGCAGGCAGGCAGGCAGGCAGAGTTGGAGCGACCGTTGGTCCCGCCCCCGCCCGCGCACCACCACTCCCCGCCCCCGCCGCTGCTTCCGCCGCCGCCCCCGCCGCCGCTTCTGCCGCCGCCGCCGCCGCCGCCGCCGCCGCCGCCGCCTCCCAGGCCTTCTCCACCGATCGGTCCCAAATCGACTGACTGTCTCCTGGAAGCGGGGGCGGGGACGTCAGGAGGATCCATTCGGCAGGGCCTCGTTCAATCGCTTCATTCAAATGCAGAAAGCTCTGTGCTCAGGTCAGAGCCTTTGACTTGGCCTCCGGCTCCTCTCTGTTGAACGGCTTTTGTTCTTTGGTTTCAATTTCCCCACCCTTAGGCCACCCCGTCCCAACTGCACGGAGGGAGGCGGGAGGGAGGGGGAGAATCTCGCCTGGTCTCAGGCCAAAGGAGTCCCCTCCTTTTCCTAATCTGGGTAAACCCCACTACACCGTTTGAGAATCATGGAAGGGCATGGAAGCAGACCTCTGACTTGATAGATTCCTCTGGGATGGGAGACTTTAAAAAAACAAAATTCTTTTTCCCCTGCTTCCAGGGAGGCAGAAAGGAGGGCCAGAGTGTTCCTCTTGCCTCGGGCAGTTCTTTGTTTGTTTCTTTCTTTCTTTTGTTAAATCATTTTTTTTTCCTTTTTTTCTTCCAGTTTTATTGAGACAGAGTTGACATACAGCAGTGTATACTTTTGGGGGGGGCGGGGAGAGGAATTCGATTTTATGTATTTATTTTTGACCGGAGGTACTGGGGATTAAACCCAGGACCTTGTGCTTGCTTGCTAAGCACACACTCTACCACTGACCTATACCCTCCCCCTTGGCCAGTTGTGAAGTCCCTTTCATTCAGCATAGTCCATCGGGCACATTTTGGGGCAGCCTACTCTGGACCCCAACATTTCCCTATTCTGTAACTTCCCTGGAAGTTTTACACATTAAAAGCTGGGCTGTTGACTGTGCGTGTGCGTCCATGCGTGCGTGGGTGCGTGCGTGCGTCTGAGCGTGCATGCGTGCGTGTGGTGTGGGGGCAGGAGGGAGGGAATAGTTTCCTAGAGGGCCTGCGTTTCATGGACCCAGTTTCTTAGTTCTGAGAACAGGTCTGTTCAAGGAAACAGTTGTAGTATCTCGTCTCAGGAGGCGGTGGTGTCGATGGGCTTCTGAAGCTAGGCCTAGGGAGCAAGCAGTCAGGTATCGCCTAAGAGGCACTTGTGTGGAAAACCAAAGTACAGCACAAAGGTTAATCATTGGAGCAGATGAGAAACCAGATTCAGGGCCGGGAGTAGGGGGTCAGTCTGGTAGGAGATTTCCACACATCGGGGTCATCGAAACGGCTCGAGCAGTATGAAATGCCTCTAATGATGTCCTGGGGTGTTCGGCTCAACTCTCTGAGCGGCTCCTCCAAAAACAGGCCCTAGGATGGTTTCCACAGGAGCTGTTGTGGCCATTTCTCTGACGTTTACCTCCCGTTGCCCAGCTTCAGTCTGCAGGGCTTCAGGAGACGGAGCATTTTAGTACTCAATGATGCCAAGACAAAAGGGTGAGAGAAAATGGGAAACGTTCGTGGAGATGGTCCTAGGCAGATAGTGGAGGCAACTAGAAGACTTTCAGTCTCCGGGCCGGCTTTCAGGTTGAGACAAAAACCCTAAGGCAAGCGCTTGCTGCCACAGCACATCGACTAACACGGGAACCATCCAGAGAAGATCAGCACGGCCCCTGAACGTGGACGACACACACACATACGTGAAGCGTTCCGTAGCTTTAGTGATGTCAGTCACCCAGAGAAAGACAGATATCCTATGCCATCACTTCTAGGTGGGATCTGAAAGTAAGTCAAGACACCCATCCATACATAAATAACTCCATTTTAAAAAGACTCCAAGGAACCTATTTACAAACCAGAAACAGACTGGACTCGCAGACATGGAAAAGAAACCGATGGTTAACACAGGGGACAGGGTAGGGTGGAGGAACGGGGGAGGGCAGAGGGATAAATCAGGAGTTTGGGATTAGCAGATATAAACCACCCTATACAAACTAGGTACACAAGTAGGTCCTACTGTCTAGCACAGGGAACTATGTTCAATAGCTTGTAATAACCTATCCTGAAAAAGTATACGTGTGTGTGTGTGTGTGTGTGTGTGTGTGTGTGTGTGTGAATAAGTGAATCACTATGCCGTACGTCATAAATGAACACAACATTGTAAGTCAACTATACTTCCATTGACAGAGAGTTCCTACAATAAACAGGCAGGCAGGCAGGCAGGCAGGCAGGCAGGCAGGCAGGCAGACAGACACAGACACAGACACAGACACAGACACAGACACAGACACACACACACACACACACACACACACACACACACACACACACACACACACGCCCCACAGACACAGGGGAACCCTAAGGAAAACGAGTAGCACTAGTATCTCTTATCCATGCATGTCTATCCCAGTTTAATGGAAACCTAAGTTTTTGCCTCCAAGTCAATGATGCTAATAACTCTGCTGCCAAGAATAGAAAAATCCTCACGGAGGATTTCTGAATCCCAGAAGGGTCAGGGAGGGAGAAAAAGAGAAAGGGTTCCATTCTGCTGACAGAGGTATGATAGTTACCATGTGGGTGTCCGCCTCTAAAAGGAAAGGAAGGGGAAAAAACAAAAGTTTATTTTCCCTTGTATCTGAAAAGAAAAAAATTTAAAACTCAATCCTCTTGGAGACAAGAAGTCGTACACACCTCATGTCACTGATTCTCCTCCTCCACCTCCTCCTCCTCCTTCCTCTACTTCTTCTTCTAGTCTATACCTCCCATGGATTCTGACGACCTTGCCTGATGATGGCGGGTGATGGGGGCAGAGATCGATCCTTCTGAGAAGTAAGTTGGCAAGCGCTTTAGTGAAGCCTCGTAGGATTTACCCAGTGAAGCGAGTGCCTTCGTCCCTGGAGGCTGCGGAAAGTATGTCCCCAAGTCACATACGCATGTGTTTGTCTTTTGTTGTCGTTGTTGTTGTTGGTGGTGGTGGTGGTGGTGGTGGTGGTGTGTGTGTGTTTGTTTGTTTGTTTATTTGTTTGTTTGTTTGTTTGTTTGTAGCAGTGTCCTGGCCATGCTGAGGGCATCAGGCTTGCAGCGGGGGAAGGAAGGCTTCAACCCCTTTGGAAGTCATACCTACCATCCCAAGAACGTCTGGATGACCCCTACTATGTGGCAGTTGAATGGGGGCCAGTTACTGGGGTTCAGCGGGTCCAGAGAGAGGAGGTCTGAGGCCTCTGGGGACAAAAAGTTTGTACGTATGTATGTATGTATGTATGGCCAGTTGACTGTTTTTGCGGTCCTATAGGAATCTTCCTGCCCCTGTCTATTGAACAATGGGAGTCATCTTCCAAGTGCCCTGACACCAGACACCACGGTGGGTGAAGGAATGCGGGTGGGGTGGGGGTGGGTGGGGGAGGTCATCCAGGGAGCTGGGAGAAACCGAGCACGTCCGTGGGTCGGTGGGTCGGCCTGTCGGATGGTCGCCATGCTGGGTTTCCCCTAACCCAGGCCATTTGCCGAATGGACAGAACAGACTGGGGCCACGTGTGCCACCCACCCTCTTTCCGGAGGCTGTGGTCCACTGTGTTTGCATGAAAGTCAGTGAAGGAGGCATCTCCTCGGGACTCGGTTCCGTCCCTTTCACGAGAGCCTCCACTTTGGATGACAGCCAGCCAGCCAGCCAGCCCTCGATGCCAGGGCAGTAGACGACTGCCAGGAATATCCCATCCTTTCTGGAACCCTGAGTGTACCCACCTGTACAGACACAAGGCTGAAGAATACATGACGTTCCTTCCTAGTTGACAGCACTCCCCATGTCACTGAAACAGTGTCCAGTACGCTGACGTCATCTCCTCCCTCTCCCACACCCCCGCACGCGCACAAACACGCGCGCGCGCGCGCACACACACACACACACACACTCTGTCTGTCTGTCTGTCTGTCTGTCTGTCTGTCTGTCTTCTAAGGATGGAGAAGAGTTTGCTGAGCTATTTCGGGTGCCCTCTCATCCTAGTTCCTATCTCCAAGTTGGTTCAAAGTCCAAAAGGCGGTCAAGCACTTAATCAGATAGGTCCCTCGTAAAGAATGCCTCCCACATCACGACGACAGGCTTCTTAGGCCAGCCGAGAAGCTCCTTCAGTTCTGCGCCCATCTTGGCTCTAAGTTGATATCAGTCTGTTACGGAAATGACAGGCCAGCCAAGAAACAAGCACCACTCTGAGGGTTGGAGTACTCAGATTTATTACGCCGGCGGGCTCAGAGGGGCTTCTGCTCCGAAGCTCTGAGCACCTCCAAGACGTGCACATGAGGTTTCATAGGGTTAATTACAAATATGGGTCTATTCGCCAATAAGACTCAAACAACAAAAAGCAAAGGATCAGTACACTGGAGCTTATCAATTTGGAACAGATCACGTTACTGACACTTGTTGAGCTTGGATTTACGAGTTAGCTTGTTAGCCCAGTAAACTGACACTAAACTTCAGATTTACGAGCTAGCCCAGCAGAACTTAGATCAGTAAACGGACACTTATCACACTTAGATTTGTGACTTTAGCTTGTTAGCCCAGCTGGGCTTTTCCTTTACAAGTCCTCCAGGATCCAAGAAAGCCACGTTGGAAAACAAGTGGTGATTCTGATGGGACAGGAGATCAGTCATTTGGGGGCGAAGGGTGGGGTAGGGAGACATACCAGCCTGTCTGTCTGTTTTCACCCAGTGTGGGAGCCGTCCCAAAGAGATAACTCGAGAAGAGAGAAACAGGGAGTTGACAAAGAACACGTGCAGTGGCGTGCCCTCCCCCCCCACCCCAGGAGAAGGCCAAGCCAGAAGTCCCTCCGGATGGCGGGCTCCGGACTCCAGCTTCCAGGGGAAGCGATTTTTTTTTTCCTCCCCATTTCAGGCCCGGAAGAAGAGGGAGAGGCAGAGTGTCCTTCTCGGGCATCCGCTGTTTCTGAAGCACGCTTGTTGCCAAAAGATCGGCCCCCGTCCCCGACGAGCCCAAGAATCCAGAGACAAGGTCTTGGAGCTTAGAAGCAAAGAGGCCATTTTATCACTCTGCCGGGCAAAGGGGATTCACAGCAGGCTAGCGTCTTCAAAACTGTGTACCCACCTTGGGGATGGAGTGGGTGGGGTGGTTCTAGAGCCATAGCTCAAACAATCGGGCATCGATCACCATCCACAGAATCGTTTTCTCATCAGAAGACTCAGAATGGTGTCACGATGCCTCCAGGTGACCCATTCTATAGAGGCTGGTGGTTAGATCTCGTTATCTCATAAGCACTCAAGGTGTGGCCTTCTTGGTCACTCAGGCTATTTTGTCAGGTCATTAGTCCCGTGACCGACCTTCTCCTCGGAGAAAGACTCAGAGACCCAGCATGATGATGACTTTCAATGAGTGAAATACAGTAGAAACAGTAAGATCGATAGCTTCCAGTTTCAACAACAGGCCTGGAACCGTGAGCAGCAACCAGTCAGTCAGGACAGTTGACCGTTTTCAGGGCGAGCATAAGAAACCGAATGACACCCCCCCCAGCAAATGAATGAGTGAATGAATGAATGAATGACCTAATGATCCTCCCCTCCCCCCCCGCCAAAAAAAGAAGAAGCAATCCGTTAGCCTAATTCCGGCCATTTTATTCATCCTCCTTCACCCTGAAGCCCCAGTCACCCACGTGCCACAGTGGTCTGTTTTCTGGTTTCCTCCACCACCCCACCCCCCACCAACCACCACCCCGCCAACATCCCCCCATGCCCAACCACAGCCCCAAGTGTGGGACTGGACGGGGGTGCAGGGGGCTGAGGGGGCGGCAATGGCGGCTTGAGGTGAGGGTGGGGAGTGTTCCGCCCAGGTCGTATAGGAAGCTCAAACACAGCTGCAGTACGAGACAAGATGGTAGATTTCTGTGAGTCCTCCCTCCTCTTAAAATCCGTCCTAAGGAGGAGACAGACAGAAAGAGAAACATCACCCTCACTCCCAACGCCTCCTGCGCCCTCGATGCGCCCCAAAACAACAAGAAAAACAAAAACAAACACGACCACAAATAAGTCGCTATCCCTGGGGAAGAAGGATTCGATGGCATGGGGATATCATTCTAAAATTCATTCCCTCTTCATCACATTTCATGGAAACCGATTGCAATCTATGAGGCCCTGTGAAGGTAGGGGTTGGGGGGGTAGGGAGGAGGGAGGGAAGTGAAGGGGGGAGGGAGAGAGAGAGAGAGAGAGAGAGAGAGAGAGAGAGAGCGAGCAGAGGAGAGGAGGGATAAAAGGGGAGAGGACAGGAAAGGAGAGGAGGGAAAAGAGGGGAGGGGAGGGGAAATGAGAAGAGGCGAGGGGAGAGGAGAAGAGGGAGAGGAGAGGAGTGGAGGGGAGAAGAGAGGAGTGGAGGGGTGAGGGGGAAGGGGGGAGAACAGGGAAGAGGAGAGGAGGGGAGAGGAGAGGAAAGAGAGACAAGGGAGACAGACAGACACGCATGCGCGCGTGCGCACACACACACACAGAATAGCGAAATGGAGAGAGAGGCAGAGAGAGAGAGAGAGAGAGAGAGAGAGAGAGAGAGAGAGAGACAGACAGACAGACAGACAGACACGGATCTAGGTCAGGGATACTACACATGGGTATTCTTCTGAGTGATTTTATGTGTTTTCTCAATCGCCACCTCTATGGAGATAAAAATCGCTCCCATAAGATGAAGGGAGTCCTTCTGCCACCGCCCGCGGCCCTGCCCACCAGCACCGCTTGTGTTTGTCAGGGATTCCAAGCCAAAGCACGTGGAGGAGCGGGAGAGCTTCCTGGCAGCCCAAGGAGGAGGAAAGTCCGGCAGCATGAGAGAGGTGGTTGGCACGGGGAAGCTGGAGGCCGGCTGAAGAGAAGATGGGTGAGGGGGCAGGGAGGAGGGTTTCCCAAGTTGGAGAGCCAAGACGAGGGAGGGGAGCTGTCGGTGGCTGCGTTCTGACCCCGACCCCAACCCTGACTGGAGCGGATCCCTGAAAGGAGGCGGTTCGGGCTCTCTGGCCGAGAACGCCCCTCTCTTCCTCTTTCTGCAGAAACACCTTCCGCGGACAGAGAAAGTCCATCCCGAGACCCTCGTCGGAAGAGTCCTTTCCAGACCCATCACGATCCTCCTGGGCCAAGGGGTCCAGGGGATGGGGCGGGGCCTCCATTCGATCCGTCTTCCGTCCGTCCGTCCGTCCGTCCATCCACAAGATCTTGAACATCCATGTAGGATTCTGGATGGTAGCAGTTTTCCAGGATCCTCGAAACCCTTGTAAGTCCTCTCCTGGCAGATTCGACCCCTAGGTCGTACCGCGCAGCACAGGGCACTAGATTCAGTCCCTCGGGACGAGGGTTCCTGAAAAAGACCAGGAAAAAGAAGAACAGAATCACTATGGTGTGCACCAGCCAGAAACCAGCACCACCTTGTCACTCTAACAGACTTGCAAAAGGCGGGGTAGGGAGAGAAAGTCATAGGATGGCTACCATCCCTCCCACCCCCACCCCACACGCCAAGCCCCAGACCATCGTCATCCCTGCTCCCCTCTCCCTTCCCCCTCCCCCTCCCCTCCATCGACGCCCGCCTCCCGCTTGTACCCCACTCCTCTGAACCCAGCACCACCCACCCCAGC
Source organism: Camelus bactrianus (assembly GCF_048773025.1). Lineage (NCBI taxonomy): Eukaryota > Metazoa > Chordata > Mammalia > Artiodactyla > Camelidae > Camelus > Camelus bactrianus. The sequence goes on along the minus strand of NC_133546.1, from coordinate 89,923,919 downwards.
CTGGACGGGCTCGGCTCAGATCGGCTCAGCTCGGCTCGGCTCGGCCCGGCCCGGCCCGGCCGTCCGGTCGACTTCTTCGCAGGGTCTAAAATAGCGCCCGGCCGACAGGAAGGTGGCACATGGCACATGGCAGGGGAGCGAGCGGGACGGTTCGGGATCTCTGGGTGGCAGGGACACGCGGCCGGACAACCAGGAGCACGGACGGCCTGGCGTGCGTTTCTCCGCTCGTGGGGGCCTCAACCAGAGACCGTGGTACGGGGAACGGGGACACACACACACCACACACACACACACACCACACACACACACACACACACACACACCACACACACCACACAGGCACAGACACACAGACACAGACACAGACACACACACACACACACACACACACACACACACACACACACACACACACACACCCCTTCACCCCCACCCCCAAACCTCTGACAGCTTTCGTTTGTTTTCGGCCGACCGTCCCTCGATGAGGTACGAGTGCCTTGGCTGGGGCTGGGGGGGGGGGTGGAGTTCCTCCCTCCACAACGACCCCACACAGGCTCTGTTCTGGTCACCCGAGTCCTCTTCCAAGTCAGACCACAGGCCTCCATCACCCGGCGCGAGCACTCGGGGAAACAGTCACCATCCTCATCGCTCCGCTCCACCTCTACACGTGAAGAACCGTTCCCAGCCCACGCCACTCCACCCCACCCCACGCCCCGATGCCACCCACCGCAGTGGAGAGAAACGAAACGAATCCACAGACGTGCATCAATCCGATGAAGAAAACGACGGCCCTATTCCAAGGAAGCATAGATATCTAGGTAGGAGATTCATCGAGTACTATGGAGGCGGTGGGAAAGGGGGGGGTTGCGGTGGGGAGGGTCTAGAGATCAGGCAGTACAGCCCATGCTTAGCATGCAAAAAATAAAGGTCCAGGGTTCAATCCCCAGCACCTACTCTTCAAAAATAACCCGAGAAGAAGCAAGACGGCGGAGTAGAAGGACGCTCGTAGCTCACCCTCTCCCACAAATACACCAAAACTCACATCGACGGACCCACTCGGCCAATCAGACCACCTGCGGAACTCCGACAGAACACCGCCCTCTTCGAAAGACAAAGACGCCCAAAATCTGGTAGGAGAAAAGGAGAAAAGAAAGAGTCAAAAGCAAAACAGTGCGGGAGGGACCGGCAGAGGAGGACTAGGGCTCGTTCGCCAAACCTCCCCCTCTCCAACGGAGAGGCCGACGGGACGGTGGGGGAGCCTCCGAGTCTCAGATCTGCCCGGAGCGCCCCTTGACCGACCGACCCAAGTGAAACGGGCACAGAGGGTCCCCGCGACACCCAGCCCGAGTCGCAGGCCGGCAGCCGGGGGCCGGGACAGGCCGCACGAGCCGGGCGGAGGACCGTGGCGGCGGCACCACGCGCCGTGGCCGGGAGGGGATACAGAGCAGAACAACCCGCCCCCCCAACTTTCTTTCCATTACGGGGAAAGAAAGGCAAAGCAACACGGCCGGTGTGCCCTGGGGGGAGGGGCGCCGTAGCCTCCATCTCCTCAGACCCGCGGCGCCATCACCGGCCCTTCTCGCGAGAAGAGAGGCGGGGCGCAGCCACAGCCGCCATAGCCCCTGGCGCGCGGCGCGCAGCGCGCGCGCGGGCGGGGGGCGGGAGCGGGGGCGGGGCCGAGACTCGAATCCGCACCCGGGGGCTCTGCAACCTCCTAGGCAGGACTGAGACTCGTTTTCAGCCTGAGGCAGATATTATATATCTGCCCCGGTACCTCAGAGAACTCGCGCCACCAAGACTAACAAGGAGCCGAGTTTTGGAACGCAGCAGGGGCGGGGCGGTTCCACGGTCTTCCCCGAGCCCACCTACGGAGAGGAGCGCCGACCCGACCCGAGGCGGAGCACACAGCCGCACAGAGCAGCGGAGCGACCGGCGCCGGGAGAGGGCAGGCGGCCGGCCAGCCACCCTCCCTCCTTCCCGGCAGGAACGCAGCATCCGACCGCGTGCCAGGAGGGGGTGCGATCTACTTGCCCACAGGCACCGAGGGCAGCACAGACGAGGGCGCCGACGGAGGGCCCGCGGAAACAGCAAGCTGAGTTCACGAAACAGGGCGACGACAGAAGACTTCTCGGTGAAACCGTTAAGAGCGCACCGTCTCCAGGAGAACACATCCTTTTTTTTTTTTCCTCTTTTTTTTTTTTTTTCTTTTCCTTTTTCTTTTTTAATCTCTTTTATATCGGTTTTACCTTCTGTTACCTTTTTAACCTTTACTTTTGAACAGTCGTATACGTTTACGGTTTTAATCCCTTTTAAATGTTTCATTTCAAGTCTTTATTATTATTATTTTTAAACATCCACCCCCTTCCCTTTTTCATTCTCTTGGTTTTGATCTCCTGTTACTGGTTATTCACAGGTTTCAAATATTGTTTCTCGAATTTTTTCCTCCTTTTTATTAAGGTTATTAAAAGACGTCTCAACTCGATCGCTATTCTGCTTCCACTGACTCTTCTATTCATGATTACACACTGTCTTCAAACCTTTTCTTTCTCCCCGTCTTTTAAAATCCTCTGTTTTATCTTTTGTTAAAATCTGTTCTATTTCCGATTACCTTTTAAAAATTTACTTTTGAAACAATTGTATATTATTTTCTGATCTTTTCTATTTGTTTTTAAAGGCTTTTAGAAGACGTCTCAACTCAATTGCTATTCTGCTTCAACTTGCTCTTCTATTATTGATCGTACACTGTTTTCAAACCTTTTTTTCTCCATTCTTTTAACATCCTGCCCCCCACCCCCCTCTCTCCCTCTCCCCCTCTG
>NC_133546.1:89886103-89906103 GCF_048773025.1 Camelus bactrianus | reverse complement strand
AAGGCTTTCTCACCGAGGGCGCATCGCCCCCCACCCAGCGTGCCCCGTTCAGGCCTACGGAAGCCCGCCGACGTGTACGCCAGCGCTCGGCTGGGCAGGAGGGGTCTGCGGTAGGGGTAAGCAGCGGGCCAAGAAGCGAGCGCTCGCGGTCGGGACCGGGGAGAACCCGTGCGTGCCACCTCGCGAGGAGACGCACCCAAGACCGCGTGGGGACGGGACAGACGCCCGCCCCCCACCGGCACATCACCCGGCCCCACCACGATCGCTCCCACGCCCGGGCGCGAACCCCGCTGAGGGGGACCCACCCGGCGTGCGCCCGGCCACGTCAGTCCCCCCCCCGGTACAGGGTGAGGACTGACGTTCAGGAGGCGGCCCCGGCCCCACCGAGGGTGGGGAGCGGCCACGCCTCGCTTACCGTCTCGACCCCTCCCCCACGCCTCAAGAGAGGCGCTCGGGAGACACGACCACCGCAGGGGTTACCCGAGAGGACTCGCTGGGGACGGGAAGCGATGCCGCCGCTCGGCCTCGGGCACCTGAGGGACAACCTGGAGCGCTCCAGGGGCACCGCAGAGGACCAAGGCGAGACACGCTCACACCCCGACGAGGGGGTACGTGGCGTGGCGGCGGGGCAGCCCTCCCCCCGCCGCGGGGGAGGGCCGCTCGCGAGACAGGACGCCGAGCAGGCGAGGAGGCGAGAGTGTCTGCCGCGTCACAAGACCCCGGCCCCGCCGACACCACAAGGCACGGGAGACCGAGGTCGGGCCGGAGTCCGCACCCCTGCCTTCCCCCCGCCACCCACGGGCGGCAGAGGAGAGGCGAGGGGCCCGCAGGCAGAACGAGAAGAGAAGCCACGTTCGCCATGAACGTCCCCGTCCCTCGTCTGGCGCGGCTTAGGCCCGGCCCGGGGGAGCATGACTTCACCACATCGATCAGGTGAGTGAGTGAGTGAGTGAGCGAGCGAGCGAGCCATGTGGGGCAGGGAGGCCCCAGAGGGGAGGGCCCGGCGAGGACAACCACCAGAGGGGCCTGCTTCAGCCTCGCCAGGCGCCACCCACTCCTCAGTCCTCTCCGAGGAGAGCGGCCAACGACCCCAGGCGGGGGAATGCCTGACACGCGGCACGGAGCCTACGGGGGTGGGGTCGTGCCGGCCACCACCGGGTGCCTGCGGCGGGGAGCGCACGGGGTAAAAGACCCACGCCGCCACCTCACCCCACCGCCCTCGGGCCACCAGAGACCGGAGGTGGCACCACGGGCCACGTCAGCCGGACGCACACACGAGAGCCGGCGCGCAGGCCCGGGCGGGCGGCTCAAGTGTCAGAAGCGGAGTCGGCTACCAGGCCAGGGCTCACGCAGAGAGAAGCCCAGAGCCCCGCACGCGTCCGGAGACCCAACACTCGGTGACAGACACCGAGGAAGACCGTGTCAGCACCTATCTGCTGGCAGAAAATGCCCAACACGACAGGAAAAATGACAGCGCCCAGAAACGGGGCGGGTCCACGATTTGCAGGGGGGGACCCCGGGACCTCGGTCCGGCCACCTGCCCCCAGCCCTACCCCCATAAATGGCAGCCCCGAAGCTCTCGGGGGCCATCTGATCGACCGGGGTGGGGGGGTTGGTAGGGGGAGGGGAGAGGGGAGGGGGATTAGGAGGAGGCTTAGGAGGAGAAGTGGGAATGGGAATGGGAATGGGAAGGGACGAGAGGGAGACGGGATCAGGCCGGGGACGCCCTGCCCTTTTCTCGCCCGCGTGGCCGGGGACTCGGGGAGATGCCACAGAGGCGCCTCCGACGAGAGGGCCCCCCACGAGGGACCGCTCCCGAGCACCGGGCCCCGGGCCGGGGAAAGCCTGCCTCCCCCACATCCCTCGCAGGACGCCCCCGTGCCGGTCCCCGAGTCCGGATGAAGTCTCGGTCCCTCCAACGCCACCGGAACCCACGCGGGCAGGCTTAAGGGGCGGGGGGCACCCCCCCTCCCAGGCCTCCCGCGCCAACAGGGGCCGGCCCAGCCACGTCTCCGGATCCATCGGGACTCAGAAAACATTTCATCCAAGGAGGCGCCTCCGACGACCGGGAACCCCAGCGCGCCCGTCCCCGGCCTCACCGCACTGGGCCCGGGCCGCTCCTCGCCTCACGAGCAGTCGTCCAAGGGACGCAGACGAGGGCCTGACCACCTAGCCGCCGGCGGCCCGGGCGCGGGACACTCTCTCCCTTTCCCCCGCGGCGGCAAGGCGCAGGCCGTGTCCGATCGGCTCGGGTCGGTCTCCGCGGCTGGAGGGGCACAGGCGGATGCTGGTCGACCAGGCCAGGCCACACGGCTTCCCCCGGCACACGAGATCCCGGGAGCGCGGCGACAGTCACCCCCTCATCATCCTGCGAGTCCAATCTGCGCCGAGAGCAGGACGCGCCCGCGGCTCAGCGCCACGGGGACTGTCACCGCCGGTGTCGCCAGCCTCCCCGAAGTCTGCCTCGGGCCCCGCCGCCGAGCCCCATCCCTTGCCGAGGTCGCCGACGCTCGGGAGAAGAGGGACGATCTCAGAGCGGCAGCCAGATGGCGCCCGACAACCGTCGCCAACGTCCCCGGAACCGATCCCGACCGCCGCCGGCCGCCCAAACGCCCGAGCTCGTCCCGGACTGAGGCGCCGGGCGGCCCCGTGGCGTCCGCCTCGGAGCCCGCTCACCCTCGTCACGGCACGGCACGGCACGGCACGGCACGACACGAGGCGACACGACGCGACGCGGCGCGACGCGACCCCGGCAACAGATCAGGGCGGGGAGGACGGAGGGAGCCGGGGTTTGGCAAGACACGGCCGGCCGGGCGGCTGCCGCGAAGGGGACGCGCTCCCCACGCGATTCCCCGGGCGGGGGAGATCACACGGACACGCCGGCGGGGCCGGGGCCGACGCCGCGGGTGGCCCAGAGCGACCAGGACGAGATCCCGGGTTCCCGGGTGGGAGGTTGGGAAGGGGAGGAGGGGAAGAGGGAGGGAAGGCGAGGGCTGGCAAACCGAAACCAGGCGAGCGCTCAGAGAACAACGCAGGAATCGGCTTTGGAGTCCGTCCTCTCGAATGCGGGAGGTCTTTCGAAAGCAGACAGGCAAAGCCCAGAAGCTAGAAAAGAAAGGATGAAGACCGCGAACCCCATCGAAGCGGAAAGAAAAATCGATCTCGGCACAGATCGCGACAAAGCCCAAAGACAACAAACGGGCGCCTGGGGAAAACGCACTCGCGGTCGGTCGTGAGAACACGGACGTCAGCACGGCTGACCACAACCGCAGGAAGGAGGAGGGAAAACAAAAAAATGCGGGCGGGGGTTCGGGGGGGGCGAGTCGATAGCCACCCGCTCGGTAAATCGAGGTTCAGTGCATCTACACAGAGCAACACTGTGCATGCGCATCCGCGTGTCTGGGTGTGCGTGTGTGTGTCGGTGCGTGTGTTTGACACAGTCAACGTGGACAAGGAAACTGTAGCCCCATCCGAAAAAAAAAAAAAGAAAGAAAAGAAAGAAAGAAAAGAAAGAAAGGAAAGAAAGAAAGGAAAGAAAGAAAGGAAGAAAGGAAGGAAGGAAGGAAGGAAGGAAGGAAGGAAGGAAGGAAGGAAGGAAGGATGGAAGGAAGGAAGGAAGGAAGAAAGGAAGGAAGGAAGGAAGGAAGGAAGGAAGGAAGGAAGGAAGGAAAGAAAAGAAAAGAAAAGAAAAGAAAAGAAAAAGAAAGAAAGAAAGAAAGAAAGAAAGAAAGAAAGAAAGAGAGAAAGAAAGAAAGAAAGAAAGAAAAAAGAAAGAAAGAAAGAAAAAGAAAGAAAGAAAGAAAGGAAGAAAACATGAAAACAAACGACAAAACCCACCACCAAAGGGAAATCAAGTTGTAGAACTACTCTGGGGTTTAAAAACAAAAACAAAAACACCGTAGAAAAAGCACAACCGCAGCCCATCAGGGGTTCCTCTCCTCAACAGTCCAAGAACTCGGTCAACTCCACCTCCTAGAAGCCAGAAAACCAGGGATGAAACACGCGCGGGAGACCCAAACGGACGTTTTCAGTTTAAAAGAAAAAAAAAATAATTTTTTTCTCCCCCAAATGGGGGAGGGGGCGAGGGGGGAGGATGGAGCGTAGAACTCAGCGGCAGAGTGCCTGCCCAGCACGCGCAAGGTCCAGGGTTCGATCTTCAGGACTTCCGTTCAAGTCAATAAGGAAGTCGGTAAGTCAGGCAATCACTAAGTCAGGCAACAAACCAGCAAAAGAAACGAATTACCTCCCCTCCCCGAATAAACAAACAACCACCGAAAGCAACAACAGCAGCAAGAACCAAAAAAAAAAAAAAAAAAAAAAAAAAAAGGCCTAAATAAATAAATAAATGTAAGTAAGTAAATAAATAAATAAATAAATAAGTAAACAAACAAACACAATTTTAAAAAGGGGGAAACGCACGCATTTCCGTTTCTAAGAGATATCCGGACAGGCCCAGAACCTGGAATCTCGACAGCAAGTTCCAAAAACAAGCAGAAAGTGCCTGCTCCTGACGGAACACGTGATAGAGACCACCGTTCGAGATGGGGCCGGGTGGGCGGGCTGGCGGGCGGACACAGAGCTCTCGACTCATACCTGACAGAATCCGCTCTCCGACAGAAGACAGAAGGCAACACGGAACAGGGGTTGGTGGTGGGGGCGAGGGGGAGAGGGCGAAACGGAGGTGGAGGAAAGCCATTAGGGAAAACAGGACAGAAGTCCCTCAAAACATTCCACAGAAAACTCCTGGAAGACCCGGCAGTTCCACTACGGGCCCGCGGATGGACGAATGGACAGTGCCACGTGGTCTGGAGAGACCTACACCTAGAGGGGATGATGTTAACTAAGTGACTTAAGTCCGAGAGGGATGTTGTCACTTCGAGGCAGAATCCCCAAGACAATACGCAGGAACACATGCAAGGAAGCTGAAACAGGCTCATGGATACCAAGAAGGAACAATGAGTGCAATGGGTGAGGGAGAGGAAAAAGTACAAGCTTCCAGTTAACTCCAATTAATAAATACACAAATTACGGGAGGTCATGGACAGCAGGGCGAGTAGAGTCAATCCATACTATTGTCATGACGCTGTCCGGTGACGGATCCGTAACCAGACTCACCACGGTGATCATCGTGGAACATGGAAGAATCCCGAATCGCTATGTTGGACACGTGAAAACGGACATCCCATTGTCAGGTCAATTATGAGAGAGAGTAGGAGAGAGAGAGACAGAGAGAGAGAGAGAGAGAGAGAAAATTCTCACTGTCTTACCGGGAAAAAAAAAAAAAAAAAAAAAGAGTTCAGTGAGATAAAGAGTGGATGTAGGTGAGGGCAATAGGTGGAGGAGATGAAAACCACGACGGCGACACATGTGCGGCATCCCACACGGTGGCAGTGCAGTGTGATCCTATGCATGCTCAGCTGTCTCCTAGCCACCTCCAAGTTGACATCCAGGGTCATCCTTTTAGGTTTCGTGGCTGCACTTTCGTCTGTCTCGGGCAATACTCTCCCTTGATTTTCCATGGGGGAAGGGAGGTGGGGTGGCCGGGCGGGCCACACCACGACACACCGCGTCGCGCGTGACCTGGAAAACAGATACACACCCGCCCACCACCCACGGGCTCCGAAATCGGTCACTGGTCACGACGCACACTTCGTCGGTCCCTTACGGAGCGATGGCGGACCAAACAGGCAGCGGCCAACTTTGTCGTGCACACAATGACGGTTCGTCCCTTGTGGAAACAAACTGATGACGAGACAGCGTGGTCAGGGGGCGGGTGTCCTTTCAGGAAGACAGAGTCATTGAAAGTCCCGCACACGGGAACTGTGCCAAGGGAGATCTCCATCACCCTACCCAACCCTGATCCAAATTCTCGTTCGGGCAGCTAAGGGTCAAGGTCAAAGTTTCTTTCTTCCCGGGGCAGGGGTCCTTTTGGGCCTCGATGGTTGTTCAACTGGAGAGATCGCCCTTGGGCTGCATATACACTTCGGGGTGGTCCATAGGGTTCCACGACAGTCCCGCCACCAGGCAGGTGGTTCCACCTGATGAAACCGGTCTGGTCTTTCGTTCCAGGAAGACAAAGGTCCGTGGCTGAAGCCAACGAGAAACCCAGGGTGTGAGTCCGGAGCGCCACCAGTCAGGAAGATGTCTAGGCGTCGGGCTCGAAGAGGCTCGGGTGGCCTGAAAAACGCATGCGGGTTCAGGTCCACTTTCTGAGTGGCCTCCACAGCAACGGGCAGGAGGAGGGTCTCGAGAGGGGACACGGCAGTGACCTCTCTCCAGCAGATGTCCAGCTGCTCAGCCCGGCTCGGCGGGGCTTCAGGGAAAGGGCGGCTTTGGTTCTCGAGGATGCCAAGTCCAAAGCGGGAGAACCATGGGCAACGGGAGTCGGAAGAGCGTTGGCCAACCATCGGAGAAAACTCGAAGCACGCGTGACGTGGCCCAGCGTATCAGTGGAAGGCGGGGCGGGGCGGGGAGGGGAGGGGGAGGGTGGCGGGAAGCACGCAAAGATGATGACACAGAACCGCATTCTCATCTCTATCACGCTGTACGAGAGTTTCCACTGAGACATGCTCCCCTTCCCCTGGTCTCTCCAAGGACGCGCATTTCTACCAAAAAATCACCCCCATTCAGACTTGTCGGCTGGCCAGATCAGCATACTTCCACGAAATTCGGCCTGAAGAGGGACAGACGTCCACGAAGCATAGCCATCGCCCCTAGAGGCTCTCGGACACCCGCTCTGCTGGAACGTTTCCTAAGGACGGCAGACGAAGACGGTCTCCACATGCTTTCCAGGAGACGTTCCTCAGAACGAGACCGTGACTGTTCCGAAGCCCGAATCGGTCACAGCAAATGTTCACGAGGAAGTCACGGTGAACCATCTGGGACACCAGTCTTTCCCAACCGGTCCACGTAGGGACACGATTTGGTCCTAGCCAGAAACAGACACTTTCTCCTCACAGCATCCTTTTATTTTAATTTAATTTAATTTATTTTATTTTATTTTATTTTATTTTATTTTATTTTATTTTATTCTGTTTCATTTTGTTTTGTTTTATTGTATTGTATTGTATTGTATTGTATGTTTACATATGTACGTATGTAAGTAAGTATGTATGTATTCCGGTCTGTCTGTCTGTCTGTAGGTCCATCCATCCTCCGAAGGTATACCAGTCATGTCGGCCAACACACTGACAGATCTCGAGTCTTTTCTGTCAGAAAGATATTAAAGCACGTCCCCTTCGACTCATGGAGCCAGGAACGAACGCTTCCGTATCTCATCTTCTTTGGAAACGATCTAAACATTCCAGGGACGTCGCCAGATGCTTCAGTTGCAAGGGACCAAAAACTACGTGGAGGAGGCACCAATTTTTCAGAGATGGACCGCCTCCCACACACACACACACACTACCCCCTCGGACTGCTTGGGGTGTGAACACTTCCTGAGACTTGAGACCAAGCCAACCATCGCTCCCAGACTCTTTTTTTTTTTTTTTTCCTGGCTGACACGTTTCATGACAGAGATAACCCACAGGAACTTAATGGATTCGGGGTAAACCTAGGGAGGCGAAAAGTTTCACCTCGAATGCTGCTCGTCACAATCAAGACATGGCTCTTTTCACGAGACCGATCCCTTGACATTTGCTTTTCTGGATGAAAGGATCTGTCCTAGATCATGTCAACCTGAAGGAAAACATTTGGGTTCCTTCCTGTTCGCATTCCCTGCCTGCATGTTCCCTTGAAAACCAGTTCCATAGAGCTCTTTCATGAATGAACTCTGGCAAGTGTATGTGGAGGAAGAAACATGCCAGGCCTACAAGCCGGGGACATACACAAGTGCCTACATGCATACATGCATACATGGGACCGAGCCCTTTCCAGATCCTTGGACGGCAGTACCATAGAAATGAGGATGGCTTCCACAAGACTCTCAGGCAAGCCAAGCTCTTTTGCGAAAGCGATAGCTTGTGCACAAAGGAGAAGGTGGCATGAGGGGAGAGGGAGGGGGAGTGCCAGCTCCCTGAGCAGCAGGGGCCATGCTTTTCTACCTAAAGGAAGGGCTTTGTCTCAGGATCACTGATCACTTCCACAAATCATCCGATATCTTGGATCGGCCGCAGGCGGCTCCAGGGTGAAGAGCCATCGCCCCAGGCTCTGTGGGGAATAGAGAAGACTTCCGTGAGGGGAAAGAAACGCATGAGAATTTTCTGCAAGAAAGCTCAGGAACAGATAATGTAAACACGGAGAGTTGAGCTTCCTGTCTCGTGACAACTAGGTCTACTGGGTCATGTCACAGAGAGCAAGCAAATCCTTTATTCCCCTGAGCCTTTTTCTTTTTCTTTCTCTATCTTTCTTTGTTCTTTGTTCCCTTTAGAGTGTGTGTGTGTGTGTGTGTGTGTGTGTGTGTGTGTGTGTGTGTCTGTGTCTGTGTCTGTGTCTGTGTGTGTGTGTGTGTGTCTGTGTGTGTGTCTGTGTGTGTCTCTGAAACTCAGGTACTGCCCTGTCTCATACAGACGAGACCAGCAGATCGACATGACCAGAGATTTTGTAGCTTTCATTTAAAAACTATAGGTCACTCACGAGTCGGGTAGGACGGGTGCTGCGTCCAGCGCAGCTCGGGACCGTGTCTGAGGACGGGCGACGCAAGAATTAAGAAACAAAGAGACCAAGTAAAGAGCGAAAATGGGACCAGGGGACTCAAGGTCTCGTGGATCTAGAGTGCCAAAAGCCTGGTCGACATCCTGTTTATTGGGAGTATACGGCTCAGGGAAAAAAAAAAAGAAATGCGATCAAAGAGGTGGGGCTTTAGATATTTCATGCCAGAAGCACGAAGTTCTGCTTGCTGGCTAACTGATTCATTTCAGGCCTATCCCTTCCAGGAACAATCACCCTCCTCGGGGGATGCAAAATTTCTAAGTGTATCCTGTGATTGCCTCTGGGACATCTCGAGATAGCAAATATTTCCCTGGGGTTAAACCACATGCTTTCCTGCCAGAACCAAGTTCTGTTAATGGATGATCTGGCTTCCCATGACCGTCCATTGTTTTACCCTAAGGAAATATCTGCCATCTGTTGCGCCCTCACGGTCAATCTCAGGATTGCCCCTCACACAATTTCTTGAGCATCATACATGTTATAGGTCATCGACTGTGTAAAACATGAAAACAAAGCAGGCGTGTGCATTTTTAAGCAAGTAAGTGTGAATGTAAGATTTTACGCTCATGGAAATGCTGGTGCAGCTTGGTTTCTAGTTGCTGGTTCTCCAGCAGCTTGTTTCCCAGCAGACGCGTAGGACACTAGAGAACCCACTCACTCAGAAAGAACCGATGGGACGGGTAAGGTTTTTCGGCTCGGAGGGTGAAAGCTTTTAAACTCTGTGTGGAAAAAAGACGTTTCAGGTGTATATTTCTCCTTAAGAAGGCTGCGAATTAGAGTTTTGACGAGGGAGACCATGCAGCAGTGTGTACGTTTAAAAAGGCCTCCGCGTGCCCCTCCCCACCCTTTTTTGTTTGTTTGTTTCTTCCATTCGGTTTCAGGTTCTACCTGATTCAGCCCCCTGGCCTCAGTCTCAGGCCACTGTGGGCTATGCAGACAGACGTTTCTGACGTTGTCGAGATGGACAAGATAAGGAGGGTTCCCCCCAGAGAACTGGGCCGCTGCTTCTATGAGATCAAAAAGCTGACCTACTCATCCAGTTCTATGTTTAGAAATTTGCTCCTTTCTGGGAAAGCGTAGAGCTCTGCGGTAGAGTGCGTGCTCAGCATGCACAAGGCCTTGGGCTCAGTCCCCAGTACCACCACTGAAAACGTATAATAAATCTAAATAATTAATTGAAACGTAGATAAAGACACCTAATGACCCGTCCCCCCTCCAAAAAGATAAAAACTTCTTGTTAAAAAATTTTTTTTTATTTTATTTTTTTATTTTTTTAGTTAAAAAGGCAGGAGGAGGACGAGGACGAGGACGAGGACGAGGACGAGGAGGACGAGGATGAGGAGGAGAAATTAGCTTCTTTCCAACAAGGAGATTTCCAGGTCAAATGGAGAGCCAAATATTTCTATGTTCTAAAACTTCAGCTTTCCACGTATCCTGGCGTCAAAACGTCGGCACGGGTAAAGATTGTTCATCATTCTGTGACTATGCACTTCCTGCATTTTGGAGTGTTCATCTGTCCTTTCTCTTAGGAATAGATGATCATCAGAAATAGCAGTTCTGTTGATTAAACCCCCTTTTAACATATCGTTGTTTCCTGGTCACTAAAGTTACCTAATAATCACTTCACAGTCTATGGAAGTCAAATCATTGTGCTGTACACCTGAAACTGATAGAGGGCTGTATGTCAAACCTATGTCAATAAAACTGAAAAAAGAAAAGAAGAAGAAGAAAAGAAAAGTCTGCTTGCTCGGGGCATCCGGTAAAGGCCCTCTTTCTGAGCGCACAAGTCAACCTCGGGCCGATTCACCCTGTCCCTGAAGAAGGGCAAAAATCCTCCACTCTATCTCCCGTTAGGTCCCGGACACTAGCCAGAGTTCCTCCTCCCTCAACCCCCACCCCGTTCCTGCGTCACACTGTGTGGGCTCAGGCACACAACCTATCGCTTTCCTTTAGCGTGTGGAATGAATATCGCCCGAAGGGAATTTCCTTTGTTGTCGTTTAAATAAACTGACGTGTTAATAAGCGCTCTGGAGGGACACATTCCCTTTGACCTGATCAGCCATAGTGACATCCCATGACCCAGGAGTGTACAATATCATGGATTGGAAAGGATCTTAGAATTCAGAAATCATGGTGACGTGGGTCTGATGACCTAGCTGGCTCCATACAAACCAAGAGATGAAGGTGCCCAACGTTTTCACTCGATGCTGCCTAAGTTCTTGACAGTCACTTTAAAAAAGGAAAAGGAAAATTTGCATGGCACGCTTAGTTTTGAGAATGCTATCTGACTGCATGGTGGAACGCAAGGAAAAGCCGTGACGCTCGCCCACGGTATCGAGAGAAACGCAGAACCGTGTTTCTGGTAGCTTTCTTCACCGCTGCGCAAAGGCGGGAGCGACCGCTACCTCACGCAGAGGAGGAGAGGACGGGTTTCTCGGCCCCGTCACGCAATGCCAGGCAGAAGAAGCCTTCTCCGATGAGACAGAAGCGTGTCAAAGCGCATCCCTGCGTCGAAGGCTTCGGTTTCCCGGGGAAGGGGGTCGAGCCGAGGGACCCAGGCCCCCACGTCAGTCAGTCTTTCACTGGATTCACTGGCCTCGCTGTCACTCCTCAGCGATGGCCCCTCAGATTGCTCTCGTGTGTCTTTACCTTCTGGCTTTAGGAAGGACTTTAAACTTCGGCTGAGGGGCGGGACACCCAGAAGGGTTCTTTCAGTTCACCCCATCTTAGGTATTGTCATATCCAACACGTTGGTTTTCATCCCATCGTGGACCTACCTACCGGAGAGTTTCGCTGCTTAAAAGTCCCCTGTGCTCCACCTATTCATCAACAACCCCCCGCCACAACACACACACACCCGCACACACACACACCCACACAGACAACCTTCACCACCACCACCCCCGACCCCACTCATCTTTTCACCCTCTCTGGGGCTTTTGCCCTTTTGAGAATGAATGTCATCCAGAGCCGGTACCCTACAGGATGCCACCTTTTCAGATTGGCTTCTTTCAGGGAGTCAGGGGCACGCAGAAACGGCCCCGCCTGTCTCCCACAGGTCTCTCGGCTCCACGGGTCCCTGGTTTCCTTTTTAGAGCCAAATCACATGCTGTGGCACGGACCTAGCCCGGGCTACGTGTCCCTTCACCTCTTGAAGGACGCGTCTGTCCCGGTCGCCTCCACGGTTCCGGCAGTGATGAAGCAAGCCCCTCCACACCCCACCCCCACCCCCACCCCGCCCACCGTCCAGGTCCGTCCGCGTTCAGGTTTCCGCGTGGACGGAGCCCCGAGGGCTAGGCCTCAGGGTGAGAGTGGTATGGCGGGTGGCAGGTGGCGCACTGAAGGGTCCCAAATCCGGAGGATGCCGGCAAGGAAGGTCGCCAGGTCAAAACCTTCCTTCCCTCCCTCCGTCTCCTTAGGGTGGATGGCTGGGCCCGTGAATTCAGAGAGGACACGAGACACATGCTGTGAGCCGAGATTTCCAAGCCAGGAGACCTGGTGGAGGGTAAAGAAACGAGTTGATTGGGGGGGGCGGGGGCGATGGGGGGGGCTCTTAGGACTGCAGCCCAGGAGACACAGATGCAAGAAAGAAGCACTGGAAGTGTGTGTCATCAGACTACCCCACGGGGCAAGTGGAGAAGGGGAAACGAAAGAAAACACACCACAAGAGCAAGGCGGGAACTTTGAAACGACCAGGCTGCGGCTAGCAGCTGCTGGCAGATTTGTTTTTGAAACCGGTTGGTGGTGCCCTTGAGCTTGATACAGTTCTGACCACTCATGCCCCCCCTCCCCCCATTGATGCCGGTGTCGGGACCCAGGGGAGGCCACCCCAAACATGTATGTGCCTCCGTGGCACACGGATGGGTTAGAAATGAGAGTGACCGAAGAAGCCGAGGGGCCAGCAGACGCAAGAGGGACCCTCAGACTCTTCTTTCTGTCTCCCTGAAAGCGGGAAATCGATCACTTCCGTGGAGGGTGCCCTCCCTGCATCTGGACTTAGGAAAACACCCTGATCACCCACTGAGAGCCTTCAGGCCCCGGAAGCCTAGAGAAACCAACCAACCTCGTGACTTCTTTCAGGGGCTTCCCCCCCTCCCCAAAACCCAAACTCCGTCTCGATTCTTCACGGACGGGTCACCCAAAACCAAAGGCTCTCAGCCCGGCCCATTTCGCACAAAGGGCTGATTTCTTGTCCTAAAACGGAGAAAAGCTGCCTGCTTCGGGGACACATGAGTGCTTGAATGAAAGACAGTAGGTTCCCTGTCGCTCCTGCTCAACGATCCGTCTGGGGTCCATTTTTGGATCAGTCCAGCCCAGAGAACTCAAGATGTGTAGAGGGAGGGGACAACGTCCCCCTCCCTGAAACAGGACTATGTCTGCAACAAAGTTCCTCCCACTGGCCGTCCAGCTCCATTTTGGATGACTGAATCCTGGTTCACCTCATTTGGGTGTTTTGTTTTTGTTTCTGTTTCTGTTTTTGTTTTTGTTTTTGATTAATAGACTTTATTTCCTAGAGCAGTTTCAGGCTCACAGCAGAATTGAGCAGAAAATACAGAGAGTTCTCACATAGCCCTCCCCACCCACACATATATCCTCCACTCCCCTCAACATCTCTCATCAGTGTGGCCTATTTGGTAAAACTGATGATCCGACATGGACACGTTATTATCCATCAAAGTCCATAGTTTACAGGACGGTTCACTCTTGAGGTTGTACGTTCTATGGGTTTTGACAAATGTACAATGACATGCAGCCACCACTATGGTATCCTACAGAATAATTTCATCGCCTTAAAAATCCCTCACGCTGCATCTGTTCATTCCTCCTTCCCTCCCTCTCCCCAAACCCCTGGATACCATGATCTTTTGATTGTTTCTAGAGCTTTGCCTTTTCCAGGATGTCATTTGGTTGGAATTGTACAGTTGGTAACAATTTTCAGACCGGTTTCTTTGATTTAGTAAGATGTCTTTTAAGTTTCTTCCATGTCTTTCACGGCTTGATAGCTAATTTCCTTGTCTTTCGTTCTTTTTTATTTATTTATTTTTTTAAAATGTTTTTACTGCACATATATTTTTAATTTACATATATGTACTGTTCATTGTTTCCAGGAAGGTTTAGAGCTTTAGCTTTTTAAACTTACATACTTATCAAAGGAATAAAGCCAACCACAAAAGAAGAATGAATTCAAAAAGATACACACACCCTGCTATTAGCAGCAACATCATTTATGATTGCCAAGATACGGAAGCATCCTAAGTGCACATCAATATTTGAATAGATAAAGAAGAGGGGACACACACACACACACACACACACACACACACACACACACACACATACACACACGTAATGGAATACAATTCACCCATGAGAAAGAAGGATATTTTGCCATTTGTGGCCCTTCCTTTCCTTTTTTTTTTTTCCCCCCTCCACTTTAAAAACCAGAATTTTATAACTGGGATAAACACTTCCATTGAGTCAAAAACAGTAAAATGCCTAGAAATAAACTTAATCGAGGAGGTTATCTATACTCCAGAATCTGAAATGACACAAAGAAATGGAAAGATGCCTTGTGCTCTTGCATTGGAAGAATCAATACTATCAACATGGCCACACTATCCAAAGCAAACCGCAGGTTCCATGCAACCCCTGTCAAAATACTCACGACATTCCTCACAGAACTAGAACAAACAATTTCAAAATTTTTAAGGAACAACGGAAGACCCTAAACAGGCAAAGCAATCTTTCGAAGGTCTCCTCTCCCTCCCTCCCTCCCTCCCTCCCTCCCTCCCTCTCTCTCTCTCTCTCTTTCTCTCTCTCTCTCTCTCTCTCTCTCTCTCTCTCTCCCTCCCCCCCTCTCTCCCCCTCTCTCTCTCCCTCTCTCCCCCCCTCCCTTTCTCTGTCATCTTTTTGTTCTCTTTTCTTAGGATTTGATGACTTGAGACCATCCTTTATCATTCCTTGTAAAGCCGGCTTGATGGTGCTGAAATCTTGTAGCTTTTGTTTATCTGTGAAGCTTTTGATTTCTCCCTCAAATCTGAACGAGAGCCTTGCTGAATAGAGTATTCTTACCTGTCAGTTTTTCCCTTTCATCACTTTAAGTATGTTGTGCCACCCACTTCTGGCCTGTAGAGTTTCTGCTGAAAAATCAGCTGATAACCTTACGGGAGTTCCCTTGTATGTTATTTGTTGCTTTTCTCTCGTTCATTTTAATATTTTCTCCTTATCCTTAATTTTGGTCAATTTGATGACGATGTGCCTCGGTGTGTTCCCGTATGGTACTCTCTGCACTTCCACCTCATTTGGTTATTTAAAGGATCTTCAGTCTGTTCAATTCATAGGAGAGAACTTCCACGTGTATTTCTTCTCAGTTTTATGAAACAAAGAAGGACCCAGGAAACTGGCAAAACATAAATGCTTTTCTATTGGGTTGAGCAAAGACAGGCCCTGGCCGGGGACGGGGGGGGGTGCTGGAGGGTCGGGGGGGCGGTGTAGAGAAGGATATAGATCATTGTTAGAGTGCCTGCTTAGCATGCATGATGCCCTGGGTTCAATCCCCAGAACCACCATTAAAATAAATAAATAACCTAATCAAACCCATCCCCCTCCTCCCCCCCCCAAAAAAAAGAAGGAGAAAAGAGTGAGAGACAGAGACAGAGACAGACCATCGGGAAAAGTAGCTGCACTAATACTTCCAAGAAACAGGACAACATAAAGATAATGGAAGAAATGCTGGATAGTGAACAGCCACGGGTGGTTGGCACAGACCCATAGCTTCTGGACTCGCTAAAAAAAAAAAAAAAAAAAAAAAAAAAAAAAAAGAATATGAGAATCATATGGATCAGGAGATTGGGTCTGAATTTTGTGCCGTTTGACTTGTGCCAGTTACAAAGGTCATGCACAAGGAAGATGACTGGCTACTTTATTGTCTGAAATGAGACACTTGAAAGTGAAAGGAGGTGCTATACAATCGTGCCTGGACTGGGATTTTTCTAAGGGAGCCCAAATCCTTTACAATATATATCATGTTTTCAAAAATGAATATCATTCCTGGACAACATTTAAGCAATTATTTTCTGTGTTATCAGTAAACATTTTTAAAAAATCAGTAAGAAAGGAAGAGGGAGAGAGAAAGAGAGAGAACAGGAGTAACTATACGCGCGCGTGCGTGCATGCATGTGTGTGTGTGTGTGTGTGCGCGCGTGTGCGCGCACGTGTGTTGAGGTGGGGGCCTAAAAGAGGGTGAGGATTCTTTTCATCGAGGTCTGTTTGTACAGAATTCTCTCCTTCTCCGCTTTACACTGTGAAGGAAAAGCCCAGCTGGGATAACAAGCTAAGTCGCAAATCTAAGTGTAACAAGTGTCGGATTACTGATCTGAGTTCTGCTGGGCTAACTCGTAAATCTAAATTAATAAGTGCCGGTTTGCTGATTCCCTGTTCATATTTTGCTAGCCAGCTGGATTTTCAAAGAGACATATCTGGCCTTGAAATGTTGGTTTGCTGCCTCACTGCCTCTACTTTCGTGATAATGATGTTGCTAAAGCTATTGCGTGCCTATTGGCCGAATACCCCAAGCTGGTACTTAACCCTATAAAACCTCACGTGCACGTCTTGGAGGTGCTCAAGGCTTAGGAGCAGAAGCCCCTCTGAGCCCGCCGGCGTAATAAATCTGAGTACTCCAACCCTCCGAGTGGTGCTTGTTTCTTGGCCGGCCTGTCATTTCCATAACAGCACCGTTGACAATAAGAACGTCACTCTCGTTCCGGCATAAAGAAGACATCTGGGGAGGGTGGGGTGGGGGGTGGGGTGTAGATCTATGTTATGTCCTGATTCCAGGAAGGAAAGGGGCAAGGGTCAGCGTGCCCTTCTTTCTGGGGTATCTGTCTGTTCGCTTTTGGTGTTCGGCTGGTTTGGTTATTTCAGCTTTCTGTTTGGTTCCTTTCACAGATCCAGTGGCTCAAAACAGCATTCTGATTTTCTTTTCTCCTGGGGTTTGGTTTTTGATAGGTAGAGGGACAGGGCCCACGCAGGGGTGGGGGTGGGGGGTCACTGTGCCGGAGAAAGGGAGGCGGCTGTGGTGAAATCATCGAGCAGAGGGGATTTCTACGAGAGGGACTCTCCAAAGTGAATGGGGTCCAAGGAGATCAGCAGGGTTTCTGTGTGCTCGTTTGGTTTTGTTCGTGCGTGTGTTTGTTTTTTCTGGACGAGGCCAAAGAACTCTTCAGGTGGAGGTGTGTGTCCAAAGGGTATGACAGGATGGGAGGATGCGGGGCGAGTCAGTCCATGTGCCCAGAAAGAGAGAGAATCTGTCATAGCTGAGACTCAGGCCTTTTTCAGACCTAGGCCCAGGGAGCAGTTCGGCTCCGAGCATTCACGGAGAAGTTCGCCGCCACCTCAGTCCTGTCCCCCACCCCCGCCCTCCCCCACGCCTCAGCCCCCAGTGAAGGAGGAATCATGAAGTGGCCGCACTTAGGCTAAGCCAATTTTTGGCTTTATGCTTACTGCTTGCTTTTAGAACGATCAGCAAACTCGACTGACCAGACACCGCTCCCAGCTCCAGGCCCACTGTTAAAAACAGCTAAAGTTGTCGATTCTAACTGTTTGATTTGACCTTCCTCTGATCGTTCAACTTGACAATCATGTTTGGCGTCTGAGTCTTTCCCCAGGAAGGGAGTCACGGGAGGATAAGCTCAGGAGAACGACCAGCCCCCTCCCACCCCCCACCCCCCTCCCCGAGTTCCTCCGTGGCGCTGGTGCCGCCGGGTGAGTCTGACCAGATAAAGAAGGTCACGGGCTGATGACCTACTAGACCACCAGGAGGTCCCATGTTATCAGACACTCATCCAGATTTAGGAGGAAGTTTCATCAGAGACCCTTGTTGATCATGAGCACCTTTTGTGCTCCCGCCTGTTGTGATTCCCTTTCATGCTCCAACCTGTTCGTCCACAGAAGCATGAAACCCCAACCCCAAGACGGGTTCACAGTTTGGAGGGCACTAGCCTGCTGTGAGTCCCCTTTGCCCAGCAAAGCAATCAAGCTGCCTCTTTTCTTCTAAACTCTAAGACCCTGTCTCTGGGTTATTTGGCTCGTCAGGGACGGGGTGGGGGAGGGCGATCTTTCGGCAACACCCGCAGAAGTTTCCCTGAGTGGCAGGAACCAGCGTGGCCCTCAGGCCTCAGCCCCGCAGGCAGGCAGGCAGGCAGGCAGGCAGGCAGGCAGACAGGCAGGCAGGCAGAGTTGGAGCGACCGTTGGTCCCGCCCCCGCCCGCGCACCACCCCCCCCCGCCCCCGCCGCTGCTTCCGCCGCCGCCGCCGCCACCGCCGCCGCCGCCGCCTCCCAGGCCTTCTCCACCGATCGGTCCCAAATCGACTGACTGTCTCCTGGAAGCGGGGGCGGGGACGTCAGGAGGATCCATTCGGCAGGGCCTCGTTCAATCGCTTCATTCAAATGCAGAAAGCTCTGTGCTCAGGTCAGAGCCTTTGACTTGGCCTCCGGCTCCTCTCTGTTGAACGGCTTTTGTTCTTTGGTTTCAATTTCCCCACCCTTAGGCCACCCCGTCCCAACTGCACGGAGGGAGGCGGGAGGGAGGGGGAGAATCTCGCCTGGTCTCAGGCCAAAGGAGTCCCCTCCTTTTCCTAATCTGGGTAAACCCCACTACACCGTTTGAGAATCATGGAAGGGCATGGAAGCAGACCTCTGACTTGATAGATTCCTCTGGGATGGGAGACTTTAAAAAAACAAAATTCTTTTTCCCCTGCTTCCAGGGAGGCAGAAAGGAGGGCCAGAGTGTTCCTCTTGCCTCGGGCAGTTCTTTGTTTGTTTCTTTCTTTCTTTTGTTAAATCATTTTTTTTTCCTTTTTTTCTTCCAGTTTTATTGAGACAGAGTTGACATACAGCAGTGTATACTTTGGGGGGGGGCGGGGAGAGGAATTCGATTTTATGTATTTATTTTTGACCGAAGGTACTGGGGATTAAACCCAGGACCTTGTGCTTGCTTGCTAAGCACACAGTCTACCACTGACCTATACCCTCCCCCTTGGCCAGTTGTGAAGTCCCTTTCATTCAGCATAGTCCATCGGGCACATTTTGGGGCAGCCTACTCTGGACCCCAACATTTCCCTATTCTGTAACTTCCCTGGAAGTTTTACACATTAAAAGCTGGGCTGTTGACTGTGCATGTGCGTCCATGCGTGCGTGCGTGCGTGCGTGTGGTGTGGGGGCAGGAGGGAGGGAATAGTTTCCTAGAGGGCCTGCGTTTCATGGACCCAGTTTCTTAGTTCTGAGAACAGGTCTGTTCAAGGAAACAGTTGTAGTATCTCGTCTCAGGAGGCGGTGGTGTCGATGGGCTTCTGAAGCTAGGCCTAGGGAGCAAGCAGTCAGGTATCGCCTAAGAGGCACTTGTGTGGAAAACCAAAGTACAGCACAAAGGTTAATCATTGGAGCAGATGAGAAACCAGATTCAGGGCCGGGAGTAGGGGGTCAGTCTGGTAGGAGATTTCCACACATCGGGGTCATCGAAACGGCTCGAGCAGTTTGAAATGCCTCTGATGATGTCCTGGGGTGTTTGGCTCAACTCTCTGAGCGGCTCCTCCAAAAACAGGCCCTAGGATGGTTTCCACAGGAGCTGTTGTGGCCATTTCTCTGACGTTTACCTCCCGTTGTCCAGCTTCAGTCTGCAGGGCTTCAGGAGACGGAGCATTTTAGTACTCAATGATGCCAAGACAAAAGGGTGAGAGAAAATGGGAAACGTTCGTGGAGATGGTCCTAGGCAGATAGTGGAGGCAACTAGAAGACCTTCAGTCTCCGGGCCGGCTTTCAGGTTGAGACAAAAACCCTAAGGCAAGCGCTTGCTGCCACAGCACATCGACTAACACGGGAACCATCCAGAGAAGATCAGCACGGCCCCTGAACGTGGACGACACACGCACATACGTGAAGCGTTCCGTAGCTTTAGTGATGTCAGTCACCCAGAGGAAGACAGATATCCTATGCCATCACTTCTAGGTGGGATCTGAAAGTAAGTCAAGACACCCATCCATACATAAATAACTCCATTTTAAAAAGACTCCAAGGAACCTATTTACAAACCAGAAACAGACTGGACTCGCAGACATGGAAAAGAAACCGATGGTTAACACAGGGGACAGGGTAGGGTGGAGGAACGGGGGAGGGCAGAGGGATAAATCAGGAGTTTGGGATTAGCAGATATAAACCACCCTATACAAACTAGGTACACAAGTAGGTCCTACTGTCTAGCACAGGGAACTATGTTCAATAGCTTGTAATAACCTATCCTGAAAAAGTATACGTGTGTGTGTGTGTGTGTGTGTGTGTGTGTGTGTGTGTG
>NC_133546.1:89878603-89883603 GCF_048773025.1 Camelus bactrianus | reverse complement strand
GAAAGCCACGTTGGAAAACAAGTGGTGATTCTGATGGGACAGGAGATCAGTCATTTGGGGGCGAAGGGTGGGGTAGGGAGACATACCAGCCTGTCTGTCTGTTTTCACCCAGTGTGGGAGCCGTCCCAAAGAGATAACTCGAGAAGAGAGAAACAGGGAATTGACAAAGAACACGTGCAGTGGCGTGCCCTCCCCCCCCCACCCCAGGAGAAGGCCAAGCCAGAAGTCCCTCCGGATGGCGGGTTCCGGACTCCAGCTTCCAGGGGAAGCGATGTTTTTTTCCTCCCCATTTCAGGCCCGGAAGAAGAGGGAGAGGCAGAGTGTCCTTCTCGGGCATCCGCTGTTTCTGAAGCACGCTTGTTGCCAAAAGATCGGCCCCCGTCCCCGACGAGCCCAAGAATCCAGAGACAAGGTCTTGGAGCTTAGAAGCAAAGAGGCCATTTTATCGCTCTGCCGGGCAAAGGGGATTCACAGCAGGCTAGCGTCTTCAAAACTGTGTACCCACCTTGGGGATGGAGTGGGTGGGGTGGTTCTAGAGCCATAGCTCAAACAATCGGGCATCGATCACCATCCACAGAATCGTTTTCTCATCAGAAGACTCAGAATGGTGTCACGATGCCTCCAGGTGACCCATTCTATAGAGGCTGGTGGTTAGATCTCGTTATCTCATAAGCACTCAAGGTGTGGCCTTCTTGGTCACTCAGGCTATTTTGTCAGGTCATTAGTCCCGTGACCGACCTTCTCCTCGGAGAAAGACTCAGAGACCCAGCATGATGATGACTTTCAATGAGTGAAATACAGTAGAAACAGTAAGATCGATAGCTTCCAGTTTCAACAACAGGCCTGGAACCGTGAGCAGCAACCAGTCAGTCAGGACAGTTGACCGTTTTCAGGGCGAGCATAAGAAACCGAATGACACCCCCCCCAGCAAATGAATGAGTGAATGAATGAATGAATGAATGACCTAATGATCCTCCCCTCCCCCCCCCGCCAAAAAAAGAAGCAATAATCCGTTAGCCTAATTCCGGCCATTTTATTCATCCTCCTTCACCCTGAAGCCCCAGTCACCCACGTGCCACAGTGGTCTGTTTTCTGGTTTCCTCCACCACCCCACCCCCCACCAACCACCACCCCGCCAACATCCCCCCATGCCCAACCACCGCCCCAAGTGTGGGACTGGACGGGGGTGCAGGGGGCTGAGGGGGCGGCAATGGCGGCTTGAGGTGAGGGTGGGGAGTGTTCCGCCCAGATCGTATAGGAAGCTCAAACACAGCTGCAGTACGAGACAAGATGGTAGATTTCTGTGAGTCCTCCCTCCTCTTAAAATCCGTCCTAAGGAGGAGACAGACAGAAAGAGAAACATCACCCTCACTCCCAACGCCTCCTGCGCCCTCGATGCGCCCCAAAACAACAACAAGAAAAACAAAAACAAACACGACCACAAATAAGTCGCTATCCCTGGGGAAGAAGGATTCGATGGCATGGGGATATCATTCTAAAATTCATTCCCTCTTCATCACATTTCATGGAAACCGATTGCAATCTATGAGGCCCTGTGAAGGTAGGGGTTGGGGGGGTAGGGAGGAGGGAGGGAAGTGAAGGGGGGGAGAGGGAGAGAGGGAGGGAGAGAGAGAGAGAGAGAGAGAGAGAGAGAGAGAGAGAAAGAGCAGAGGAGAGGAGGGATAAAAGGGGAGAGGACAGGAAAGGAGAGGAGGGAAAAGAGGGGAGGGGAGGGGAAATGAGAAGAGGCGAGGGGAGAGGAGAAGAGGGAGAGGAGAGGAGTGGAGGGGAGAAGAGAGGAGTGGAGGGGTGAGGGGGAAGGGGGGAGAACAGGGAAGAGGAGAGGAGGGGAGAGGAGAGGAAAGAGAGACAAGGGAGACAGACAGACACGCATGCGCGCGCGCGCACACACACACACAGAGAATAGCGAAATGGAGAGAGAGGCAGAGAGAGAGAGAGAGAGAGAGAGAGAGAGAGAGAGAGACAGACAGACAGACAGACAGACAGACAGACAGACAGACACGGATCTAGGTCAGGGATACTACACATGGGTATTCTTCTGAGTGATTTTATGTGTTTTCTCAATCGCCACCTCTATGGAGATAAAAATCGCTCCCACAAGATGAAGGGAGTCCTTCTGCCACCGCCCACGGCCCCGCCCACCAGCACCGCTTGTGTTTGTCAGGGATTCCAAGCCAAAGCACGTGGAGGAGCGGGAGAGCTTCCTGGCAGCCCAAGGAGGAGGAAAGTCCGGCAGCATGAGAGAGGTGGTTGGCACGGGGAAGCTGGAGGCCGGCTGACGAGAAGATGGGTGAGGGGGCAGGGAGGAGGGTTTCCCAAGTTGGAGAGCCAAGACGAGGGAGGGGAGCTGTCGGTGGCTGCGTTCTGACCCCGACCCCAACCCTGACTGGAGCGGATCCCTGAAAGGAGGCGGTTCGGGCTCTCTGGCCGAGAACGCCCCTCTCTTCCTCTTTGTGCAGAAACACCTTCCGCAGACCGAGAAAGTCCATCCCGAGACCCTCGTCGGAAGAGTCCTTTCCAGACCCATCACGATCCTCCTGGGCCAAGGGGTCCAGGGGATGGGGCGGGGCCTCCATTCGATCCGTCTTCCGTCCGTCCGTCCATCCACAAGATCTTGAACATCCATGTAGGATTCTGGATGGTAGCAGTTTTCCAGGATCCTCGAAATCCTTGTAAGTCCTCTCCTGGCAGATTCGACCCCTAGGTCGTACCGCGCAGCACAGGGCACTAGATTCAGTCCCTCGGGACGAGGGTTCCTGAAAAAGACCAGGAAAAAGAAGAACAGAATCACTATGGTGTGCACCAGCCAGAAACCAGCACCACCTTGTCACTCGAACAGACTTGCAAAAGGCGGGGTAGGGAGAGAAAGTCATAGGATGGCTACCATCCCTCCCACCCCCACCCCACACGCCAAGCCCCAGACCATCGTCATCCCTGCTCCCCCTCCCCTCCCCTTTCCTCTCCCTTCCCCCTCCCCCTCCCCCTCCCCTCCATCGACGCCCGCCTCCCGCTTGTACCCCACTCCTCTGAACCCAGCACCACCCACCCCAGCCTGGACGGGCTCGGCTCAGATCGGCTCGGCCCGGCTCGGCTCGGCCCGGCCCGGCCCGTCCATCCGGTCGACTTCTTCGCAGGGTCTAAAATAGCGCCCGGCCGACAGGCAGGTGGCACATGGCACATGGCACATGGCACATGGCAGGGGAGCGAGCGGGACGGTTCGGGATCTCTGGGTGGCAGGGACACGCGGCCGGACAACCAGGAGCACGGACGGCCTGGCGTGCGTTTCTCCGCTCGGGGGGGCCTCGACCAGAGACCGTGGTACGGGGAACGGGGACACACACACACCACACACACACCACACACACACACCACACAGACACAGACACACAGACACACAGACACACAGACACACACACACACACACACACACACACACAGACACACACACACACCCCTTCACCCCCACCCCCAAACCTCTGACAGCTTTCGTTTGTTTTCGGCCGACCGTCCCTCGATGAGGTACGAGTGCCTTGGCTGGGGCTGGGGGGGGGGTGGAGTTCCTCCCTCCACAACGACCCCACACGGGCTCTGTTCTGGTCACCCGAGTCCTCTTCCAAGTCAGACCACAGGCCTCCATCACCCGGCGCGAGCACTCGGGGAAACAGTCACCATCCTCATCGCTCCGCTCCACCTCTACACGTGAAGAACTGTTCCCAGCCCACGCCACTCCACCCCACCCCACGCCCCGATGCCACCCACCGCAGTGGAGAGAAACGAGACGAATCCACAGACGTGCATCAATCCGATGAAGAAAACGACGGCCCTATTCCAAGGAAGCATAGATATCTAGGTAGGAGATTCATCGAGTACTATGGAGGCGGTGGGAAAGGGGGGGGTTGCGGTGGGGAGGGTCTAGAGATCAGGCAGTACAGCCCATGCTTAGCATGGAAAAAATAAAGGTCCAGGGTTCAATCCCCAGCACCTACTCTTCAAAAATAACCCGAGAAGAAGCAAGACGGCGGAGTAGAAGGACGCTCGTAGCTCACCCTCTCCCACAAATACACCAAAACTCACATCGACGGACCCACTCGGCCAATCAGACCACCTGCGGAACTCCGACAGAACACCGCCCTCTTCGAAAGACAAAGACGCCCAAACTCTGGTAGGAGAAAAGGAGAAAAGAAAGAGTCAAAAGCAAAACAGTGCGGGAGGGACCGGCAGAGGAGGAATAGGGCTCGTTCGCCAGACCTCCCCGTCTCCAACGGAGAGGCCGACGGGACGGTGGGGGAGCCTCCGAGTCTCAGATCTGCCCGGAGCGCCCCTTGACCGACCGACCCAAGTGAAACGGGCACAGAGGGTCCCCGCGACACCCAGCCCGAGTCGCAGGCCGGCAGCCGGGGGCCGGGACAGGCCGCACGAGCCGGGCAGAGGACCGTGGCGGCGGCACCACGCGCCGTGGCCGGGAGGGGATACAGAGCAGAACAACCCGCCCCCCCAACCCGTCCATTACGGGGAAAGAAAGGCAAAGCAACACGGCCGGTGTGCCCTGGGGAGAGGGGCGCCGTAGCCTCCATCTCCTCAGACCCGCGGCGCCATCACCGGCCCTTCTCGCGAGAAGAGAGGCGGGGCGCAGCCACAGCCGCCATAGCCCCTGGCGCGCGGCGCGCAGCGCGCGGGCGGGGGCGGGAGCGGGGGCGGGGCCGAGACTCGAATCCGCACCCGGGGGCTCTGCAACCTCCTAGGCAGGACTGAGACTCGTTTTCAGCCTGAGGCAGATATTATATATCTGCCCCGGTACCTCAGAGAACTCGCGCCACCAAGACTAAGAAGGAGCCGAGTTTTGGAATGCAGCAGGGGCGGGGCGGTTCCACGGTCTTCCCCGAGCCCACCTACGGAGAGGAGCGCCGACCCGAGGCGGAGCACACAGCCGCACAGAGCAGCGGAGCGACCGGCGCCGGGAGAGGGCAGGCGGCCAGCCA
>NC_133546.1:89843603-89863603 GCF_048773025.1 Camelus bactrianus | reverse complement strand
CGGAAACCCAGACGCGAGTCGGCCGCCGGGGTGCGACACGGGGGTCTCACCGCCACGGGCCCTCCGGCACAGGGGCGGCCCCGCGGCACCCAAGGCGCGCCGACTGGCCCTCTCCTCGGCACCCTCACGGGGGCCCAACGGCCACCCTCGCCCGACACCGCAGGGCCTCAGGACGGCCCACCGCAAGGCTCTCCCGCCGCACGGGCCGGCGCTGCCCCGCCCCGCCCCGACGCGCACCCAAACAAACGTTCGCGCCGTGCCGAAGCACCCCACCTCCCCCCGTCGGGTCCGACGACGCTTCACCCGGGGCCGCCTCCAGGGGAGGGACAGCACCCCACAACGCGGTGAGGCCACGTTCTGGTCCCAGGACGGGGGGGGTCGGCGGGGGAAAGGCTCGGCGCGGGCGGCCATCGGTCCTGGCAGGGCAGGGGAGGGCCGGCGGCGGCGACGAGGAGGGGCCGCTCGCGCGCAAGAGCGACGGCCGGCAGGGGTCGTGGGTGCGGGCGGGCACCAACCCAGGGAAGGGGAAATCTCGAGACACGACCGGGCCGCCGGGGAAACCACCGCGGGATCCCACCACCCCCACACGTGGGGGCGGCCCCGCGACGCCCAGGACGCCGGCCGGCCTCAGCCAACCCTCGGCGGTTCCTCCCACACCCCGGCCCCGCTCGCCGCCGGGACTCGCGCGCAGCAGGCTAAACACCCCCATTCCAGAGGGTAGCCCCTTCCACTCGCTCACTCGTCCGTCTGCGTCTCGTCTGTCCGTCCACCACCGCCACCCAGCTTCGTCTGGCTCGCCCCCAGGCCTCGCGGCCCGGGGAAACGCTGCCGAGCGAGGCGGCCCGACCCGTGGCCCACGCACCGCCACCGGTGGCTGCGTCTCGGGACCGGAACAGGTGGGGTGGCTCCTCGCGGCGCGGAGACTGGTGGGGGGGGCCCAAGTCGGGGTGGACCGCCTTCCCCCTCCCCCCCACGGCACGCGCCGGGGAGGCCAAGCCCGCGCACACGCGCGCGCGCGCTCGCACGGCCCCGCGCCAGACGCCGGGCCCGGCCCGGCGGAACCCTCCCCCGACTCGGAGGGGGGAGGCGCGGGCCACAGCAGGCCAAGAACAGCACTCGGCCCCACCGCAGGGCCAGCGCAGCCCACACGCCAAAGCGACGGGGCCCTGCCCACACGCCGCGGCAGTCGCTCCCCGTGGAGAGTGACTGCACGCTCTGGATGGAGGAGCGGCGGCTGGGGGGTCCGGTGCCCCCAAGGCTCCCCTCTCAGATCGCTAGAGAAGGCTTTCTCACCGAGGGCGCATCGCCCCCCACCCAGCGTGCCCCGTTCAGGCCTACGGAAGCCCGCCGACGTGTACGCCAGCGCTCGGCTGGGCAGGAGGGGTCTGCGGTAGGGGTAAGCAGCGGGCCAAGAAGCGAGCGTTCGCGGTCGGGACCGGGGAGAGCCCGTGCGTGCCACCTCGCGAGGAGACGCACCCAAGACCGCGTGGGGACGGGACAGACGCCCGCCCCCACCGGCACATCACCCGGCCCCACCACGATCGCTCCCACGCCCGGGCGCGAACCCCGCTGAGGGGGACCCACCCGGCGTGCGCCCGGCCACGTCAGTCCCCCCCACCCCGGTACAGGGTGAGGACTGACGTTCAGGAGGCGGCCCCGGCCCCACCGAGGGTGGGGAGCGGCCACGCCTCGCTCACCGTCTCGACCCCTCCCCCACGCCTCAAGAGAGGCGCTCGGGAGACACGACCACCGCAGGGGTTACCCGAGAGGACTCGCTGGGGGACGGGAAGCGATGCCGCCGCTCGGCCTCGGGCACCTGAGGGACAACCTGGAGCGCTCCAGGGGCACCGCAGAGGACCAAGGCGAGACACGCTCACACCCCGACGAGGGGGTACGTGGCGTGGCGGCGGGGCAGCCCTCCCCCGCCGCGGGGGAGGGCCGCTCGCGAGACAGGACGCCGAGCAGGCGAGGAGGCGAGAGTGTCTGCCGCGTCGCAAGACCCCGGCCCCGCCGACACCACAAGGCACGGGAGACCGAGGTCGGGCCGGAGACCGCACCCCTGCCTCCCCCCCCGCCACCCACGGGCGGCAGAGGAGAGGCGAGGGGCCCGCAGGCAGAACGAGAAGAGAAGCCACGTTCGCCATGAACGTCCCCGTCCCTCGTCTGGCGCGGCTTAGGCCCGGCCCGGGGGAGCATGACTTCACCACATCGGTCAGGTGAGTGAATGAGTGAGTGAGTGAGCGAGCGAGCGAGCGAGCCATGTGGGGCAGGGAGGCCCCAGAGGGGAGGGCCCGGCGAGGACAACCACCAGAGGGGCCTGCTTCAGCCTCGCCAGGCGCCACCCACTCCTCGGTCCTCTCCGAGGAGAGCGGCCAACGACCCCAGGCGGGGAATGCCTGACACGCGGCACGGAGCCTACGGGGGTGGGGTCGCGCCGGCCACCACCGGGTGCCTGCGGCGGGGAGCGCACGGGGTAAAAGACCCACGCCGCCACCTCACCCCACCGCCCTCGGGCCACCAGAGACCGGAGGTGGCACCACGGGCCACGTCAGCCGGACGCACACACGAGAGCCGGCGCGCAGGCCCGGGCGGGCGGCTCAAGTGTCAGAAGCGGAGTCGGCTACCAGGCCAGGGCTCACGCAGAGAGAAGCCCAGAGCCCCGCACGCGTCCGGAGACCCAACACTCGGTGACAGACACCGAGGAAGACCGTGTCAGCACCTATCTGCTGGCAGAAAATGCCCAACACGACAGGAAAAATGACAGCGCCCAGAAACGGGGCGGGTCCACGATTTGCAAGGGGGGACCCCGGGACCTCGGTCCGGCCACCTGCCCCCAGCCCTACCCCCATAAATGGCAGCCCCGAAGCTCTCGGGGGCCATCTGATCGACCGGGGTGGGGGGGGTTTGGTAGGGGGAGGGGAGAGGGGAGGGGGATTAGGAGGAGGCTTAGGAGGAGGAGTGGGAATGGGAATGGGAATGGGAATGGGAATGGGAATGGGAATGGGAAGGGACGAGAGGGAGACGGGATCAGGCCGGGGACGCCCTGCCCTTTTCTCGCCCGCGTGGCCGGGGACTCGGGGAGATGCCACAGAGGCGCCTCCGACGAGAGGGCCCCCCACGAGGGACCGCTCCCGAGCACCGGGCCCCGGGCCCCGGGCCGGGGAAAGCCTGCCTCCCCCACATCCCTCGCAGGACGCCCCCGTGCCGGTCCCCGAGTCCGGATGAAGTCTCGGTCCCTCCAACGCCACCAGAACCCACGCGGGCAGGCTTACGGGCCGGGGGGCACCCCCTCCCAGGCCTCCCGCGCCAACAGGGGCCGGCCCAGCCACGTCTCCGGATCCATCGGGACTCAGAAAACATTTCATCCAAGGAGGCGCCTCCGACGACCGGGAACCCCAGCGCGCCCGTCCACGGCCTCACCGCACTGGGCCCGGGCCGCTCCTCGCCTCAGGAGCAGTCGTCCAAGGGACGCAGACGAGGGCCTGACCACCTAGCCGCCGGCGGCCCGGGCGCGGGACACTCTCTCCCTTTCCCCCGCGGCGGCAAGGCGCAGGCCGTGTCCGATCGGCTCGGGTCGGTCTCCGCGGCTGGAGGGGCACAGGCGGATGCTGGTCGACCAGGCCAGGCCACACGGCTCCCCCCGGCACACGAGATCCCGGGAGCGCGGCGACAGTCACCCCCTCATCATCCTGCGAGTCCAATCTGCGCCGAGAGCAGGACGCGCCCGCGGCTCAGCGCCACGGGGACTGTCACCGCCGGTGTCGCCAGCCTCCCCGAAGTCTGCCTCGGGCCCCGCCGCCGAGCCCCATCCCTTGCCGAGGTCGCCGACGCTCGGGAGAAGAGGGACGATCTCAGAGCGGCAGCCAGATGGCGCCCGACAACCGTCGCCAACGTCCCCGGAACGGATCCCGACCGCCGCCGGCCGCCCAAACGCCCGAGCTCGTCCCGGACTGAGGCGCCGGGCGGCCCCGTGGCATCCGCCTCGGAGCCCGCTCACCCTCGTCACGGCACGGCACGGCACGACACGAGGCGACACGACGCGACGCGGCGCGACGCGACCCCGGCAACAGATCAGGGCGGGGAGGACGGAGGGAGCCGGGGTTTGGCAAGACACGGCCGGCCGGGCGGCTGCCGCGAAGGGGACGCGCTCCCCACGCGATTCCCCGGGCGGGGGAGATCACACGGACACGCCGGCGGGGCCAGGGCCGACGCCGCGGGTGGCCCAGAGCGACCAGGACGAGATCCCGGGTTCCCGGGTGGGAGGTTGGGAAGGGGAGGAGGGGAAGAGGGAGGGAAGGCGGGGGCTGGCAAACCGAAACCAGGCGAGCGCTCAGAGAACAACGCAGGAATCGGCTTTGGAGTCCGTCCTCTCGAATGCGGGAGGTCTTTCGAAAGCAGACAGGCAAAGCCCAGAAGCTAGAAAAGAAAGGATGAAGACCGCGAACCCCATCGAAGCGGAAAGAGAAATCGATCTCGGCACAGATCGCGACAAAGCCCAAAGACAACAAACGGGCGCGTGGGGAAAACGCACTCGCGGTCGGTCGTGAGAACACGGACGTCAGCACGGCTGACCACAACCGCAGGAAGGAGGAGGGAAAACAAAAAAATGCGGGCGGGGGTTCGGGGGGGCGAGTCGATAGCCACCCGCTCGGTAAATCGAGGTTCAGTGCATCTACACAGAGCAACACTGTGCATGCGCATCCGCGTGTCTGTGTGTGCGTGTGTGTGTCGGTGTGTGTGTTTGACACAGTCAACGTGGACAAGGAAACTGTAGCCCCATCCGAAAAAAAAAAAAAAAGAAAGAAAAGAAAGAAAGGAAAGAAAGAAAGGAAAGAAAGGAAAGAAAGAAAGGAAAGAAAGGAAAAAGAAAGGAAGAAAGGAAGGAAGGAAGGAAGAAAGGAAGAAAGGAAGGAAGAAAGGAAGGAAGAAAGAAATGAAGAAAGGAAGAAAGAAAGGAAGAAAGGAAGAAAGGAAGGAAGGAAGGAAGGAAGGAAGGAAGGAAGGAAGGAAGGAAGAAAGAAAAGAAAGAAAGAAAGAAAGAAAGAAAGAAAGAAAGAAAGAAAGAAAGAAAGAAAGAAAGAAAGAAAGAAAGAAAGAAAGAAAGAAAGAAAGGAAACATGAAAACAAACGACAAAACCCACCACCAAAGGGAAATCAAGCTGTAGAACTACTCTGGGGTTTAAAAACAAAAACAAAAACACCGTAGAAAAAGCACAACCGCAGCCCATCAGGGGTTCCTCTCCTCAACAGTCCAAGAACTCGGTCAACTCCACCTCCTAGAAGCCAGAAAACCAGGGATGAAACACGTGCAGGAGACCCAAACGGACGTTTTCAGTTTAAAAGGAAAAAAAAAAATTATTTTTTTCCTCCCCCAAATGGGGGAGGGGGCGAGGGGGAGGATGGAGCGTAGAACTCAGCGGCAGAGTGCCTGCCCAGCACGCGCGAGGTCCAGGGTTCGATCTTCAGGACTTCCGTTCAAGTCAATAAGGAAGTCGGTAAGTCAGGCAATCACTAAGTCAGGCAACAAACCAGCAAAAGAAACGAATTACCTCCCCTCCCCGAATAAACAAACAACCACCGAAAGCAACAACAGCAGCAAGAACCAAAAAAAAAAGGCCTAAATAAATAAATGTAAGTAAGTAAGTAAATAAATAAGTAAGTAAACAAACGAACACAATTTAAAAAAGGGGAAAACGCACACATTTCCGTTTCCAAGAGATATCCGGACAGGCCCAGAACCTGGAATCTCGACAGCAAGTTCCAAAAACAAGCAGAAAGTGCCTGCTCCTGACGGAACACGTGATAGAGACCACCGTTCGAGATGGGGCCGGGTGGGCGGGCTGGCAGGCGGACACAGAGCTCTCGACTCATACCTGACAGACTCCGCTCTCCGACGGAAGACAGAAGGCAACACGGAACAGGGGTTGGTGGTGGGGGCGAGGGGGAGAGGGCGAAACGGAGGTGGAGGAAAGCCATTAGGGAAAACAGGACAGAAGTCCCTCAAAACATTCCACAGAAAACTCCTGGAAGACCCGGCAGTTCCACTACGGGCCCGCGGATGGACGAATGGACAGTGCCACGTGGTCTGGAGAGACCTACACCTAGAGGGGATGATGTTAACTAAGTGACTTAAGTTCGAGAGGGATGTTGTCACTTCGAGGCAGAATCCCCAAGACAATACGCAGGAACACATGCAAGGAAGCTGAAACAGGCTCATGGATACCAAGAAGGAACAATGAGTGCAATGGGTGAGGGAGAGGAAAAAGTACAAGCTTCCAGTTAACTCCAATTAATAAATACACAAATTACGGGAGGTCATGGACAGCAGGGCGAGTAGAGTCAATCCATACTATTGTCATGACGCTGTCCGGTGACTGATCCGTAACCAGACTCATCACGGTGATCATCGTGGAACATGGAAGAATCCCGAATCGCTATGTTGGACACGTGAAAACGGACATCCCCTTGTCAGGTCAATTATGAGAGACAGTAGGAGAGAGAGAGACAGAGAGAGAGAGAGAGAGAGAGAGGGAAAATTCTCACTGTCTTACCGGAAAAAAAAAAAAAAAAAAAAAAAAAGAGTTCAGTGAGATAAAGAGTGGATGTAGGTGAGGGCAATAGGTGGAGGAGATGAAAACCACGACGGCGACACATGTGCGGCATCCCACACGGTGGCAGTGCAGTGTGATCCTATGCATGCTCAGCCGTCTCCTAGCCACCTCCAAGTTGACATCCAGGGTCATCCTTTTAGGTTTCGTGGCTGCACTTTCGTCTGTCTCGGGCAATACTCTCCCTTGATTTTCCATGGGGGAAGGGAGGTGGGGTGGCCAGGCGGGCCACACCACGACACACCGCGTCGCGCGTGACCTGGAAAACAGATACACACCCGCCCACCACCCACGGGCTCCGAAATCGGTCACTGGTCACGACGCACACTTCGTCGGTCCCTTACGGAGCGATGGCGGACCAAACAGGCAGCGGCCAACTTTGTCGTGCACACAATGACGGTTCGTCCCTCGTGGAAACAAACTGATGACGAGACAGCGTGGTCAGGGGGCGGGTGTCCTTTCAGGAAGACAGAGTCATTGAAAGTCCCGCACACGGGAACTGTGCCAAGGGAGATCTCCATCACCCTACCCAACCCTGATCCAAATTCTCGTTCGGGCAGCTAAGGGTCAAGGTCAAAGTTTCTTTCTTCCCGGGGCAGGGGTCCTTTTGGGCCTCGATGGTTGTTCAACTGGAGAGATCACCCTTGGGCTGCATATACACTTCGGGGTGGTCCATAGGGTTCCACGACAGTCCCGCCACCAGGCAGGTGGTTCCACCTGATGAAACCGGTCTGGTCTTTCGTTCCAGGAAGACAAAGGTCCGTGGCTGAAGCCAACGAGAAACCCAGGGTGTGAGTCCGGAGCGCCACCAGTCAGGAAGATGTCTAGGCGTCGGGCTCGAAGAGGCTCGGGTGGCCTGAAAAACGCATGCGGGTTCAGGTCCACTTTCTGAGTGGCCTCCACAGCAACGGGCAGGAGGAGGGTCTCGAGAGGGGACACGGCAGTGACCTCTCTCCAGCGGATGTCCAGCTGCTCAGCCCGGCTCGGCGGGGCTTCAGGGAAAGGGCGGCTTTGGTTCTCGAGGATGCCAAGTCCAAAGCGGGAGAACCATGGGCAACGGGAGTCGGAAGAGCGTTGGCCAACCATCGGAGAAAACTCGAAGCACGCGTGACGTGGCCCAGCGCATCAGTGGAAGGCGGGGCGGGGCGGGGAGGGGGAGGGTGGCGGGAAGCACGCAAAGATGATGACACAGAACCGCATTCTCATCTCTATCACGCTGTACGAGAGTTTCCACTGAGACATGCTCCCCTTCCCCTGGTCTCTCCAAGGACGCGCATTTCTACCAAAAAATCACCCCCATTCAGACTTGTCGGCTGGCCAGATCAGCATACTTCCATGAAATTCGGCCTGAAGAGGGACAGACGTCCACGAAGCATAGCCATCGCCCCTAGAGGCTCTCGGACACCCGCTCTGCTGGAACGTTTCCTAAGGACGGCAGACGAAGACGGTCTCCACATGCTTTCCAGGAGACGTTCCTCAGAACGAGACCGTGACAGTTCCGAAGCCCGAATCGGTCACAGCAAATGTTCACGAGGAAGTCACGGTGAACCATCTGGGACACCAGTCTTTCCCAACCGGTCCACGTAGGGACACGATTTGGTCCTAGCCAGAAACAGACACTTTCTCCTCACAGCATCCTTTTATTTTCATTTAAATTAATTTATTTTATTTTATTTTATTTTATTTTATTTTATTTTATTTTATTGTTTCATTTTGTTTTGTTGTATTGTATTGTATTGTATTGTATTGTATTGTATTGTATTGTATTGTATTGTATTGTATTGTATGTTTACATATGTACGTATGTAAGTAAGTATGTATGTATTCCGGTCTGTCTGTCTGTCTGTAGGTCCATCCATCCTCCGAAGGTATACCAGTCATGTCGGCCAACACACTGACAGATCTCGAGTCTTTTCTGTCAGAAAGATATTAAAGCACGTCCCCTTCGACTCATGGAGCCAGGAACGAACGCTTCCGTATCTCATCTTCTTTGGAAACGATCTAAACATTCCAGGGACGTTGCCAGATGCTTCAGTTGCAAGGGACCAAAAACTACGTGGAGGAGGCACCAATTTTTCAGAGATAGACCGCCTCCCCCCCACACACACACACTACCCCCTCGGACTGCTTGGGGTGTGAACACTTCCTGAGACTTGAGACCGAGCCAACCATCGCTCCCAGACTCTTTTTTTTTTTTTTTCCTGGCTGACACGTTTTATGACAGAGATAACCCACAGGAACTTAATGGATTCGGGGTAAACCTAGGGAGGCGAAAAGTTTCACCTCGAATGCTGCTCGTCACAATCAAGACATG
This sequence comes from Camelus bactrianus, assembly GCF_048773025.1. Classification (NCBI taxonomy): domain Eukaryota; kingdom Metazoa; phylum Chordata; class Mammalia; order Artiodactyla; family Camelidae; genus Camelus; species Camelus bactrianus. The sequence goes on along the minus strand of NC_133546.1, from coordinate 89,854,681 downwards.
GCTCTTTTCACGAGACCGATCCCTTGACATTTGCTTTTCTGGATGAAAGGATCTGTCCTAGATCATGTCAACCTGAAGGAAAACATTTGGGTTCCTTCCTGTTCGCATTCCCTGCCTGCATGTTCCCTTGAAAACCAGTTCCATAGAGCTCTTTCATGAATGAACTCTGGCAAGTGTATGTGGAGGAAGAAACATGCCAGGCCTACAAGCCGGGGACATACACAAGTGCCTACATGCATACATGCATACATGGGACCGGGCCCTTTCCAGATCCTTGGACGGCAGTACCATAGAAATGAGGATGGCTTCCACAAGACTCTCAGGCAAGCCAAGCTCTTTTGCGAAAGCGATAGCTTGTGCACAAAGGAGAAGGTGGCATGAGGGGAGAGGGAGGGGGAGTGCCAGCTCCCTGAGCAGCAGGGGCCATGCTTTTCTACCTAAAGGAAGGGCTTTGTCTCAGGATCACTGATCACTTCCATAAATCATCCGATATCTTGGATCGGCCGCAGGCGGCTCCAGGGTGAAGAGCCATCGCCCCAGGCTCTGTGGGGAATAGAGAAGACTTCCGTGAGGGGAAAGAAACGCATGAGAATTTTCTGCAAGAAAGCTCAGGAACAGATAATGTAAACACGGAGAGTTGAGCTTCCTGTCTCGTGACAACTAGGTCTACTGGGTCATGTCACAGAGAGCAAGCGAATCCTTTATTCCCCTGAGCCTTTTTCTTTTTCTTTCTCTATCTTTCTTTGTTCTTTGTTCCCTTTAGAGTGTGTGTGTGTGTGTGTGTGTGTGTGTGTGTGTGTGTATGTGTGTGTGTCTGTGTCTGTGTGTGTGTGTGTGTGTGTGTGTGTGTCTGTGTGTGTCTCTGAAACTCAGGTACTGCCCTGTCTCATACAGACGAGACCAGCAGATCGACATGACCAGAGATTTTGTAGCTTTCATTTAAAAACTATAGGTCACTCACGAGTCGGGTAGGACGGGTGCTGTGTCCAGCGCAGCTCCGGACCGTGTCTGAGGACGGGCGACGCAAGAATTAAGAAACAAAGAGACCAAGTAAAGGGCGAAAATGGGACCAGGGGACTCAAGGTCTCGTGGATCTAGAGTGCCAAAAGCCTGGTCGACATCCTGTTTATTGGGAGTATACGGCTCAGGGAAAAAAAAAAAAAAGAAATGCGATCAAAGAGGTGGGGCTTTAGATATTTCATGCCAGAAGCACGAAGTTCTGCTTGCTGGCTAACTGATTCATTTCAGGCCTATCCCTTCCAGGAACAATCACCCTCCTCGGGGGATGCAAAATTTCTAAGTGTATCCTGTGATTGCCTCTGGGACATCTCGAGATAGCAAATATTTCCCTGGGGTTAAACCACATGCTTTCCTGCCAGAACCAAGTTCTGTTAATGGATGATCTGGCTTCCCATGACCATCCATTGTTTTACCCTAAGGAAATATCTGCCATCTGTTGCGCCCTCACGGTCAATCTCAGGATTGCCCCTCACACAATTTCTTGAGCATCATACATGTTATAGGTCATCGACTGTGTAAAACATGAAAACAAAGCAGGCGTGTGCATTTTTAAGCAAGTAAGTGTGAATGTAAGATTTTACGCTCATGGAAATGCTGGTGCAGCTTGGTTTCTAGTTGCTGGTTCTCCAGCAGCTTGTTTCCCAGCAGACGCGTAGGACACTAGAGAACCCACTCACTCAGAAAGAACCGATGGGACGGGTAAGGTTTTTCGGCTCGGAGGGTGAAAGCTTTTAAACTCTGTGTGGAAAAAAGACGTTTCAGGTGTATATTTCTCCTTAAGAAGGCTGCGAATTAGAGTTTCGACGAGGGAGACCATGCAGCAGTGTGTACGTTTAAAAAGGCCTCCGCGTGCCCCTCCCCACCCTTTTTTGTTTGTTTGTTTCTTCCATTCGGTTTCAGGTTCTACCTGATTCAGCCCCCTGGCCTCAGTCTCAGGCCACTGTGGGCTATGCAGACAGACGTTTCTGACGTTGTCGAGATGGACAAGATAAGGAGGGTTCCCCCCAGAGAACTGGGCCGCTGCTTCTATGAGATCAAAAAGCTGACCTACTCATCCAGTTCTATGTTTAGAAATTTGCTCCTTTCTGGGAAAGCGTAGAGCTCTGCGGTAGAGTGCGTGCTCAGCATGCACAAGGCCTTGGGCTCAGTCCCCAGTACCACCACTGAAAACGTATAATAAATCTAAATAATTAATTGAAACGTAGATAAAGACACCTAATGACCCGTCCCCCCTCCAAAAAGATAAAAACTTCTTGTTAAAAAATTTTTTTTTATTTTATTTTTTTATTTTTTTAGTTAAAAAGGCAGGAGGAGGACGAGGACGAGGACGAGGACGAGGACGAGGAGGACGAGGATGAGGAGGAGAAATTAGCTTCTTTCCAACAAGGAGATTTCCAGGTCAAATGGAGAGCCAAATATTTCTATGTTCTAAAACTTCAGCTTTCCACGTATCCTGGCGTCAAAACGTCGGCACGGGTAAAGATTGTTCATCATTCTGTGACTATGCACTTCCTGCATTTTGGAGTGTTCATCTGTCCTTTCTCTTAGGAATAGATGATCATCAGAAATAGCAGTTCTGTTGATTAAACCCCCTTTTAACATATCGTTGTTTCCTGGTCACTAAAGTTACCTAATAATCACTTCACAGTCTATGGAAGTCAAATCATTGTGCTGTACACCTGAAACTGATAGAGGGCTGTATGTCAAACCTATGTCAATAAAACTGAAAAAAGAAAAGAAGAAGAAGAAAAGAAAAGTCTGCTTGCTCGGGGCATCCGGTAAAGGCCCTCTTTCTGAGCGCACAAGTCAACCTCGGGCCGATTCACCCTGTCCCTGAAGAAGGGCAAAAATCCTCCACTCTATCTCCCGTTAGGTCCCGGACACTAGCCAGAGTTCCTCCTCCCTCAACCCCCACCCCGTTCCTGCGTCACACTGTGTGGGCTCAGGCACACAACCTATCGCTTTCCTTTAGCGTGTGGAATGAATATCGCCCGAAGGGAATTTCCTTTGTTGTCGTTTAAATAAACTGACGTGTTAATAAGCGCTCTGGAGGGACACATTCCCTTTGACCTGATCAGCCATAGTGACATCCCATGACCCAGGAGTGTACAATATCATGGATTGGAAAGGATCTTAGAATTCAGAAATCATGGTGACGTGGGTCTGATGACCTAGCTGGCTCCATACAAACCAAGAGATGAAGGTGCCCAACGTTTTCACTCGATGCTGCCTAAGTTCTTGACAGTCACTTTAAAAAAGGAAAAGGAAAATTTGCATGGCACGCTTAGTTTTGAGAATGCTATCTGACTGCATGGTGGAACGCAAGGAAAAGCCGTGACGCTCGCCCACGGTATCGAGAGAAACGCAGAACCGTGTTTCTGGTAGCTTTCTTCACCGCTGCGCAAAGGCGGGAGCGACCGCTACCTCACGCAGAGGAGGAGAGGACGGGTTTCTCGGCCCCGTCACGCAATGCCAGGCAGAAGAAGCCTTCTCCGATGAGACAGAAGCGTGTCAAAGCGCATCCCTGCGTCGAAGGCTTCGGTTTCCCGGGGAAGGGGGTCGAGCCGAGGGACCCAGGCCCCCACGTCAGTCAGTCTTTCACTGGATTCACTGGCCTCGCTGTCACTCCTCAGCGATGGCCCCTCAGATTGCTCTCGTGTGTCTTTACCTTCTGGCTTTAGGAAGGACTTTAAACTTCGGCTGAGGGGCGGGACACCCAGAAGGGTTCTTTCAGTTCACCCCATCTTAGGTATTGTCATATCCAACACGTTGGTTTTCATCCCATCGTGGACCTACCTACCGGAGAGTTTCGCTGCTTAAAAGTCCCCTGTGCTCCACCTATTCATCAACAACCCCCCGCCACAACACACACACACCCGCACACACACACACCCACACAGACAACCTTCACCACCACCACCCCCGACCCCACTCATCTTTTCACCCTCTCTGGGGCTTTTGCCCTTTTGAGAATGAATGTCATCCAGAGCCGGTACCCTACAGGATGCCACCTTTTCAGATTGGCTTCTTTCAGGGAGTCAGGGGCACGCAGAAACGGCCCCGCCTGTCTCCCACAGGTCTCTCGGCTCCACGGGTCCCTGGTTTCCTTTTTAGAGCCAAATCACATGCTGTGGCACGGACCTAGCCCGGGCTACGTGTCCCTTCACCTCTTGAAGGACGCGTCTGTCCCGGTCGCCTCCACGGTTCCGGCAGTGATGAAGCAAGCCCCTCCACACCCCACCCCCACCCCCACCCCGCCCACCGTCCAGGTCCGTCCGCGTTCAGGTTTCCGCGTGGACGGAGCCCCGAGGGCTAGGCCTCAGGGTGAGAGTGGTATGGCGGGTGGCAGGTGGCGCACTGAAGGGTCCCAAATCCGGAGGATGCCGGCAAGGAAGGTCGCCAGGTCAAAACCTTCCTTCCCTCCCTCCGTCTCCTTAGGGTGGATGGCTGGGCCCGTGAATTCAGAGAGGACACGAGACACATGCTGTGAGCCGAGATTTCCAAGCCAGGAGACCTGGTGGAGGGTAAAGAAACGAGTTGATTGGGGGGGGCGGGGGCGATGGGGGGGGGCTCTTAGGACTGCAGCCCAGGAGACACAGATGCAAGAAAGAAGCACTGGAAGTGTGTGTCATCAGACTACCCCACGGGGCAAGTGGAGAAGGGGAAACGAAAGAAAACACACCACAAGAGCAAGGCGGGAACTTTGAAACGACCAGGCTGCGGCTAGCAGCTGCTGGCAGATTTGTTTTTGAAACCGGTTGGTGGTGCCCTTGAGCTTGATACAGTTCTGACCACTCATGCCCCCCCTCCCCCCATTGATGCCGGTGTCGGGACCCAGGGGAGGCCACCCCAAACATGTATGTGCCTCCGTGGCACACGGATGGGTTAGAAATGAGAGTGACCGAAGAAGCCGAGGGGCCAGCAGACGCAAGAGGGACCCTCAGACTCTTCTTTCTGTCTCCCTGAAAGCGGGAAATCGATCACTTCCGTGGAGGGTGCCCTCCCTGCATCTGGACTTAGGAAAACACCCTGATCACCCACTGAGAGCCTTCAGGCCCCGGAAGCCTAGAGAAACCAACCAACCTCGTGACTTCTTTCAGGGGCTTCCCCCCCTCCCCAAAACCCAAACTCCGTCTCGATTCTTCACGGACGGGTCACCCAAAACCAAAGGCTCTCAGCCCGGCCCATTTCGCACAAAGGGCTGATTTCTTGTCCTAAAACGGAGAAAAGCTGCCTGCTTCGGGGACACATGAGTGCTTGAATGAAAGACAGTAGGTTCCCTGTCGCTCCTGCTCAACGATCCGTCTGGGGTCCATTTTTGGATCAGTCCAGCCCAGAGAACTCAAGATGTGTAGAGGGAGGGGACAACGTCCCCCTCCCTGAAACAGGACTATGTCTGCAACAAAGTTCCTCCCACTGGCCGTCCAGCTCCATTTTGGATGACTGAATCCTGGTTCACCTCATTTGGGTGTTTTGTTTTTGTTTCTGTTTCTGTTTTTGTTTTTGTTTTTGATTAATAGACTTTATTTCCTAGAGCAGTTTCAGGCTCACAGCAGAATTGAGCAGAAAATACAGAGAGTTCTCACATAGCCCTCCCCACCCACACATATATCCTCCACTCCCCTCAACATCTCTCATCAGTGTGGCCTATTTGGTAAAACTGATGATCCGACATGGACACGTTATTATCCATCAAAGTCCATAGTTTACAGGACGGTTCACTCTTGAGGTTGTACGTTCTATGGGTTTTGACAAATGTACAATGACATGCAGCCACCACTATGGTATCCTACAGAATAATTTCATCGCCTTAAAAATCCCTCACGCTGCATCTGTTCATTCCTCCTTCCCTCCCTCTCCCCAAACCCCTGGATACCATGATCTTTTGATTGTTTCTAGAGCTTTGCCTTTTCCAGGATGTCATTTGGTTGGAATTGTACAGTTGGTAACAATTTTCAGACCGGTTTCTTTGATTTAGTAAGATGTCTTTTAAGTTTCTTCCATGTCTTTCACGGCTTGATAGCTAATTTCCTTGTCTTTCGTTCTTTTTTATTTATTTATTTTTTTAAAATGTTTTTACTGCACATATATTTTTAATTTACATATATGTACTGTTCATTGTTTCCAGGAAGGTTTAGAGCTTTAGCTTTTTAAACTTACATACTTATCAAAGGAATAAAGCCAACCACAAAAGAAGAATGAATTCAAAAAGATACACACACCCTGCTATTAGCAGCAACATCATTTATGATTGCCAAGATACGGAAGCATCCTAAGTGCACATCAATATTTGAATAGATAAAGAAGAGGGGACACACACACACACACACACACACACACACACACACACACATACACACACGTAATGGAATACAATTCACCCATGAGAAAGAAGGATATTTTGCCATTTGTGGCCCTTCCTTTCCTTTTTTTTTTTTCCCCCCTCCACTTTAAAAACCAGAATTTTATAACTGGGATAAACACTTCCATTGAGTCAAAAACAGTAAAATGCCTAGAAATAAACTTAATCGAGGAGGTTATCTATACTCCAGAATCTGAAATGACACAAAGAAATGGAAAGATGCCTTGTGCTCTTGCATTGGAAGAATCAATACTATCAACATGGCCACACTATCCAAAGCAAACCGCAGGTTCCATGCAACCCCTGTCAAAATACTCACGACATTCCTCACAGAACTAGAACAAACAATTTCAAAATTTTTAAGGAACAACGGAAGACCCTAAACAGGCAAAGCAATCTTTCGAAGGTCTCCTCTCCCTCCCTCCCTCCCTCCCTCCCTCCCTCCCTCTCTCTCTCTCTCTCTTTCTCTCTCTCTCTCTCTCTCTCTCTCTCTCTCTCTCCCTCCCCCCCTCTCTCCCCCTCTCTCTCTCCCTCTCTCCCCCCCTCCCTTTCTCTGTCATCTTTTTGTTCTCTTTTCTTAGGATTTGATGACTTGAGACCATCCTTTATCATTCCTTGTAAAGCCGGCTTGATGGTGCTGAAATCTTGTAGCTTTTGTTTATCTGTGAAGCTTTTGATTTCTCCCTCAAATCTGAACGAGAGCCTTGCTGAATAGAGTATTCTTACCTGTCAGTTTTTCCCTTTCATCACTTTAAGTATGTTGTGCCACCCACTTCTGGCCTGTAGAGTTTCTGCTGAAAAATCAGCTGATAACCTTACGGGAGTTCCCTTGTATGTTATTTGTTGCTTTTCTCTCGTTCATTTTAATATTTTCTCCTTATCCTTAATTTTGGTCAATTTGATGACGATGTGCCTCGGTGTGTTCCCGTATGGTACTCTCTGCACTTCCACCTCATTTGGTTATTTAAAGGATCTTCAGTCTGTTCAATTCATAGGAGAGAACTTCCACGTGTATTTCTTCTCAGTTTTATGAAACAAAGAAGGACCCAGGAAACTGGCAAAACATAAATGCTTTTCTATTGGGTTGAGCAAAGACAGGCCCTGGCCGGGGACGGGGGGGGGTGCTGGAGGGTCGGGGGGGCGGTGTAGAGAAGGATATAGATCATTGTTAGAGTGCCTGCTTAGCATGCATGATGCCCTGGGTTCAATCCCCAGAACCACCATTAAAATAAATAAATAACCTAATCAAACCCATCCCCCTCCTCCCCCCCCCAAAAAAAAGAAGGAGAAAAGAGTGAGAGACAGAGACAGAGACAGACCATCGGGAAAAGTAGCTGCACTAATACTTCCAAGAAACAGGACAACATAAAGATAATGGAAGAAATGCTGGATAGTGAACAGCCACGGGTGGTTGGCACAGACCCATAGCTTCTGGACTCGCTAAAAAAAAAAAAAAAAAAAAAAAAAAAAAAAAAAGAATATGAGAATCATATGGATCAGGAGATTGGGTCTGAATTTTGTGCCGTTTGACTTGTGCCAGTTACAAAGGTCATGCACAAGGAAGATGACTGGCTACTTTATTGTCTGAAATGAGACACTTGAAAGTGAAAGGAGGTGCTATACAATCGTGCCTGGACTGGGATTTTTCTAAGGGAGCCCAAATCCTTTACAATATATATCATGTTTTCAAAAATGAATATCATTCCTGGACAACATTTAAGCAATTATTTTCTGTGTTATCAGTAAACATTTTTAAAAAATCAGTAAGAAAGGAAGAGGGAGAGAGAAAGAGAGAGAACAGGAGTAACTATACGCGCGCGTGCGTGCATGCATGTGTGTGTGTGTGTGTGTGCGCGCGTGTGCGCGCACGTGTGTTGAGGTGGGGGCCTAAAAGAGGGTGAGGATTCTTTTCATCGAGGTCTGTTTGTACAGAATTCTCTCCTTCTCCGCTTTACACTGTGAAGGAAAAGCCCAGCTGGGATAACAAGCTAAGTCGCAAATCTAAGTGTAACAAGTGTCGGATTACTGATCTGAGTTCTGCTGGGCTAACTCGTAAATCTAAATTAATAAGTGCCGGTTTGCTGATTCCCTGTTCATATTTTGCTAGCCAGCTGGATTTTCAAAGAGACATATCTGGCCTTGAAATGTTGGTTTGCTGCCTCACTGCCTCTACTTTCGTGATAATGATGTTGCTAAAGCTATTGCGTGCCTATTGGCCGAATACCCCAAGCTGGTACTTAACCCTATAAAACCTCACGTGCACGTCTTGGAGGTGCTCAAGGCTTAGGAGCAGAAGCCCCTCTGAGCCCGCCGGCGTAATAAATCTGAGTACTCCAACCCTCCGAGTGGTGCTTGTTTCTTGGCCGGCCTGTCATTTCCATAACAGCACCGTTGACAATAAGAACGTCACTCTCGTTCCGGCATAAAGAAGACATCTGGGGAGGGTGGGGTGGGGGGTGGGGTGTAGATCTATGTTATGTCCTGATTCCAGGAAGGAAAGGGGCAAGGGTCAGCGTGCCCTTCTTTCTGGGGTATCTGTCTGTTCGCTTTTGGTGTTCGGCTGGTTTGGTTATTTCAGCTTTCTGTTTGGTTCCTTTCACAGATCCAGTGGCTCAAAACAGCATTCTGATTTTCTTTTCTCCTGGGGTTTGGTTTTTGATAGGTAGAGGGACAGGGCCCACGCAGGGGTGGGGGTGGGGGGTCACTGTGCCGGAGAAAGGGAGGCGGCTGTGGTGAAATCATCGAGCAGAGGGGATTTCTACGAGAGGGACTCTCCGAAGTGAATGGGGTCCAAGGAGATCAGCAGGGTTTCTGTGTGCTCGTTTGGTTTTGTTCGTGCGTGTGTTTGTTTTTTCTGGACGAGGCCAAAGAACTCTTCAGGTGGAGGTGTGTGTCCAAAGGGTATGACAGGATGGGAGGATGCGGGGCGAGTCAGTCCATGTGCCCAGAAAGAGAGAGAATCTGTCATAGCTGAGACTCAGGCCTTTTTCAGACCTAGGCCCAGGGAGCAGTTCGGCTCCGAGCATTCACGGAGAAGTTCGCCGCCACCTCAGTCCTGTCCCCCACCCCCGCCCTCCCCCACGCCTCAGCCCCCAGTGAAGGAGGAATCATGAAGTGGCCGCACTTAGGCTAAGCCAATTTTTGGCTTTATGCTTACTGCTTGCTTTTAGAACGATCAGCAAACTCGACTGACCAGACACCGCTCCCAGCTCCAGGCCCACTGTTAAAAACAGCTAAAGTTGTCGATTCTAACTGTTTGATTTGACCTTCCTCTGATCGTTCAACTTGACAATCATGTTTGGCGTCTGAGTCTTTCCCCAGGAAGGGAGTCACGGGAGGATAAGCTCAGGAGAACGACCAGCCCCCTCCCACCCCCCACCCCCCTCCCCGAGTTCCTCCGTGGCGCTGGTGCCGCCGGGTGAGTCTGACCAGATAAAGAAGGTCACGGGCTGATGACCTACTAGACCACCAGGAGGTCCCATGTTATCAGACACTCATCCAGATTTAGGAGGAAGTTTCATCAGAGACCCTTGTTGATCATGAGCACCTTTTGTGCTCCCGCCTGTTGTGATTCCCTTTCATGCTCCAACCTGTTCGTCCACAGAAGCATGAAACCCCAACCCCAAGACGGGTTCACAGTTTGGAGGGCACTAGCCTGCTGTGAGTCCCCTTTGCCCAGCAAAGCAATCAAGCTGCCTCTTTTCTTCTAAACTCTAAGACCCTGTCTCTGGGTTATTTGGCTCGTCAGGGACGGGGTGGGGGAGGGCGATCTTTCGGCAACACCCGCAGAAGTTTCCCTGAGTGGCAGGAACCAGCGTGGCCCTCAGGCCTCAGCCCCGCAGGCAGGCAGGCAGGCAGGCAGGCAGGCAGGCAGGCAGGCAGGCAGACAGGCAGGCAGGCAGAGTTGGAGCGACCGTTGGTCCCGCCCCCGCCCGCGCACCACCCCCCCCCGCCCCCGCCGCTGCTTCCGCCGCCGCCGCCGCCACCGCCGCCGCCGCCGCCTCCCAGGCCTTCTCCACCGATCGGTCCCAAATCGACTGACTGTCTCCTGGAAGCGGGGGCGGGGACGTCAGGAGGATCCATTCGGCAGGGCCTCGTTCAATCGCTTCATTCAAATGCAGAAAGCTCTGTGCTCAGGTCAGAGCCTTTGACTTGGCCTCCGGCTCCTCTCTGTTGAACGGCTTTTGTTCTTTGGTTTCAATTTCCCCACCCTTAGGCCACCCCGTCCCAACTGCACGGAGGGAGGCGGGAGGGAGGGGGAGAATCTCGCCTGGTCTCAGGCCAAAGGAGTCCCCTCCTTTTCCTAATCTGGGTAAACCCCACTACACCGTTTGAGAATCATGGAAGGGCATGGAAGCAGACCTCTGACTTGATAGATTCCTCTGGGATGGGAGACTTTAAAAAAACAAAATTCTTTTTCCCCTGCTTCCAGGGAGGCAGAAAGGAGGGCCAGAGTGTTCCTCTTGCCTCGGGCAGTTCTTTGTTTGTTTCTTTCTTTCTTTTGTTAAATCATTTTTTTTTCCTTTTTTTCTTCCAGTTTTATTGAGACAGAGTTGACATACAGCAGTGTATACTTTGGGGGGGGGCGGGGAGAGGAATTCGATTTTATGTATTTATTTTTGACCGAAGGTACTGGGGATTAAACCCAGGACCTTGTGCTTGCTTGCTAAGCACACAGTCTACCACTGACCTATAC
>NC_133546.1:89833603-89838603 GCF_048773025.1 Camelus bactrianus | reverse complement strand
CGGGGGTGCAGGGGGCTGAGGGGGCGGCAATGGCGGCTTGAGGTGAGGGTGGGGAGTGTTCCGCCCAGATCGTATAGGAAGCTCAAACACAGCTGCAGTACGAGACAAGATGGTAGATTTCTGTGAGTCCTCCCTCCTCTTAAAATCCGTCCTAAGGAGGAGACAGACAGAAAGAGAAACATCACCCTCACTCCCAACGCCTCCTGCGCCCTCGATGCGCCCCAAAACAACAACAAGAAAAACAAAAACAAACACGACCACAAATAAGTCGCTATCCCTGGGGAAGAAGGATTCGATGGCATGGGGATATCATTCTAAAATTCATTCCCTCTTCATCACATTTCATGGAAACCGATTGCAATCTATGAGGCCCTGTGAAGGTAGGGGTTGGGGGGGTAGGGAGGAGGGAGGGAAGTGAAGGGGGGGAGAGGGAGAGAGGGAGGGAGAGAGAGAGAGAGAGAGAGAGAGAGAGAGAGAGAGAAAGAGCAGAGGAGAGGAGGGATAAAAGGGGAGAGGACAGGAAAGGAGAGGAGGGAAAAGAGGGGAGGGGAGGGGAAATGAGAAGAGGCGAGGGGAGAGGAGAAGAGGGAGAGGAGAGGAGTGGAGGGGAGAAGAGAGGAGTGGAGGGGTGAGGGGGAAGGGGGGAGAACAGGGAAGAGGAGAGGAGGGGAGAGGAGAGGAAAGAGAGACAAGGGAGACAGACAGACACGCATGCGCGCGCGCGCACACACACACACAGAGAATAGCGAAATGGAGAGAGAGGCAGAGAGAGAGAGAGAGAGAGAGAGAGAGAGAGAGACAGACAGACAGACAGACAGACAGACAGACAGACACGGATCTAGGTCAGGGATACTACACATGGGTATTCTTCTGAGTGATTTTATGTGTTTTCTCAATCGCCACCTCTATGGAGATAAAAATCGCTCCCACAAGATGAAGGGAGTCCTTCTGCCACCGCCCACGGCCCCGCCCACCAGCACCGCTTGTGTTTGTCAGGGATTCCAAGCCAAAGCACGTGGAGGAGCGGGAGAGCTTCCTGGCAGCCCAAGGAGGAGGAAAGTCCGGCAGCATGAGAGAGGTGGTTGGCACGGGGAAGCTGGAGGCCGGCTGACGAGAAGATGGGTGAGGGGGCAGGGAGGAGGGTTTCCCAAGTTGGAGAGCCAAGACGAGGGAGGGGAGCTGTCGGTGGCTGCGTTCTGACCCCGACCCCAACCCTGACTGGAGCGGATCCCTGAAAGGAGGCGGTTCGGGCTCTCTGGCCGAGAACGCCCCTCTCTTCCTCTTTGTGCAGAAACACCTTCCGCAGACCGAGAAAGTCCATCCCGAGACCCTCGTCGGAAGAGTCCTTTCCAGACCCATCACGATCCTCCTGGGCCAAGGGGTCCAGGGGATGGGGCGGGGCCTCCATTCGATCCGTCTTCCGTCCGTCCGTCCATCCACAAGATCTTGAACATCCATGTAGGATTCTGGATGGTAGCAGTTTTCCAGGATCCTCGAAATCCTTGTAAGTCCTCTCCTGGCAGATTCGACCCCTAGGTCGTACCGCGCAGCACAGGGCACTAGATTCAGTCCCTCGGGACGAGGGTTCCTGAAAAAGACCAGGAAAAAGAAGAACAGAATCACTATGGTGTGCACCAGCCAGAAACCAGCACCACCTTGTCACTCGAACAGACTTGCAAAAGGCGGGGTAGGGAGAGAAAGTCATAGGATGGCTACCATCCCTCCCACCCCCACCCCACACGCCAAGCCCCAGACCATCGTCATCCCTGCTCCCCCTCCCCTCCCCTTTCCTCTCCCTTCCCCCTCCCCCTCCCCCTCCCCTCCATCGACGCCCGCCTCCCGCTTGTACCCCACTCCTCTGAACCCAGCACCACCCACCCCAGCCTGGACGGGCTCGGCTCAGATCGGCTCGGCCCGGCTCGGCTCGGCCCGGCCCGGCCCGTCCATCCGGTCGACTTCTTCGCAGGGTCTAAAATAGCGCCCGGCCGACAGGCAGGTGGCACATGGCACATGGCACATGGCACATGGCAGGGGAGCGAGCGGGACGGTTCGGGATCTCTGGGTGGCAGGGACACGCGGCCGGACAACCAGGAGCACGGACGGCCTGGCGTGCGTTTCTCCGCTCGGGGGGGCCTCGACCAGAGACCGTGGTACGGGGAACGGGGACACACACACACCACACACACACCACACACACACACCACACAGACACAGACACACAGACACACAGACACACAGACACACACACACACACACACACACACACACAGACACACACACACACCCCTTCACCCCCACCCCCAAACCTCTGACAGCTTTCGTTTGTTTTCGGCCGACCGTCCCTCGATGAGGTACGAGTGCCTTGGCTGGGGCTGGGGGGGGGGTGGAGTTCCTCCCTCCACAACGACCCCACACGGGCTCTGTTCTGGTCACCCGAGTCCTCTTCCAAGTCAGACCACAGGCCTCCATCACCCGGCGCGAGCACTCGGGGAAACAGTCACCATCCTCATCGCTCCGCTCCACCTCTACACGTGAAGAACTGTTCCCAGCCCACGCCACTCCACCCCACCCCACGCCCCGATGCCACCCACCGCAGTGGAGAGAAACGAGACGAATCCACAGACGTGCATCAATCCGATGAAGAAAACGACGGCCCTATTCCAAGGAAGCATAGATATCTAGGTAGGAGATTCATCGAGTACTATGGAGGCGGTGGGAAAGGGGGGGGTTGCGGTGGGGAGGGTCTAGAGATCAGGCAGTACAGCCCATGCTTAGCATGGAAAAAATAAAGGTCCAGGGTTCAATCCCCAGCACCTACTCTTCAAAAATAACCCGAGAAGAAGCAAGACGGCGGAGTAGAAGGACGCTCGTAGCTCACCCTCTCCCACAAATACACCAAAACTCACATCGACGGACCCACTCGGCCAATCAGACCACCTGCGGAACTCCGACAGAACACCGCCCTCTTCGAAAGACAAAGACGCCCAAACTCTGGTAGGAGAAAAGGAGAAAAGAAAGAGTCAAAAGCAAAACAGTGCGGGAGGGACCGGCAGAGGAGGAATAGGGCTCGTTCGCCAGACCTCCCCGTCTCCAACGGAGAGGCCGACGGGACGGTGGGGGAGCCTCCGAGTCTCAGATCTGCCCGGAGCGCCCCTTGACCGACCGACCCAAGTGAAACGGGCACAGAGGGTCCCCGCGACACCCAGCCCGAGTCGCAGGCCGGCAGCCGGGGGCCGGGACAGGCCGCACGAGCCGGGCAGAGGACCGTGGCGGCGGCACCACACGCCGTGGCCGGGAGGGGATACAGAGCAGAACAACCCGCCCCCCCAACCCGTCCATTACGGGGAAAGAAAGGCAAAGCAACACGGCCGGTGTGCCCTGGGGAGAGGGGCGCCGTAGCCTCCATCTCCTCAGACCCGCGGCGCCATCACCGGCCCTTCTCGCGAGAAGAGAGGCGGGGCGCAGCCACAGCCGCCATAGCCCCTGGCGCGCGGCGCGCAGCGCGCGGGCGGGGGCGGGAGCGGGGGCGGGGCCGAGACTCGAATCCGCACCCGGGGGCTCTGCAACCTCCTAGGCAGGACTGAGACTCGTTTTCAGCCTGAGGCAGATATTATATATCTGCCCCGGTACCTCAGAGAACTCGCGCCACCAAGACTAAGAAGGAGCCGAGTTTTGGAATGCAGCAGGGGCGGGGCGGTTCCACGGTCTTCCCCGAGCCCACCTACGGAGAGGAGCGCCGACCCGAGGCGGAGCACACAGCCGCACAGAGCAGCGGAGCGACCGGCGCCGGGAGAGGGCAGGCGGCCAGCCACCCTCCCTCCTTCCCGGCAGGAACGCAGCATCCGACCGCGGTGCCAGGAGGGGGCGCGATCTACTTGCCCACAGGCACCGAGGGCAGCACAGACGAGGGCGCCGACAGAGGGCCCGCGGAAACAGCAAGCTGAGTTCACGAAACAGGGCGACGACAGAAAGACTTCTCGGTGAAACCGTTAAGAGCGCACCGTCTCCAGGAGAACACATCCTTTTTTTTTTTTTTTTCCTCTTTTTTTTTTTTCTTTTCCTTTTTCTTTTTTAATCTCTTTTATATCGGTTTTACCTTCTGTTACCTTTTTAACCTTTACTTTTGAACAGTCGTATACGTTTACGGTTTTAATCCCTTTTAAATGTTTCATTTCAAGTCTTTTCATTATTATTATTTTTAAACATCCACCCCCTTCCCTTTTTCATTCTCTTGGTTTTGATCTCCTGTTACTGGTTATTCACAGGTTTCAAATATTGTTTCTCGATTTTTTTCCTCCTTTTTATTAAGGTTATTAAAAGACGTCTCAACTCGATCGCTATTCTGCTTCCACTTACTCTTCTATTCATGATTACACACTGTCTTCAAACCTTTTCTTTCTCCCGTCTTTTAAAATCCTCTGTTTTATCTTTTGTTAAAATCTGTTCTATTTCCGATTACCTTTTAAAAATTTACTTTTGAAACAACTGTATATTATTTTCTGATCTTTTCTATTTGTTTTTAAAGGCTTTTAGAAGACGTCTCAGCTCAATTGCTATTCTGCTTCAACTTGCTCTTCTATTATTGATCGTACACTGTTTTCAAACCTTTTTTTCTCCATTCTTTTAACATCCTGCCCCCACCCCCTCTCTCCCTCTCCCCCTCTGTCTCTGTCTCTGTCTCTCTCTCTCTCCCCCTATCCCCCTCTCTCTTTTAAAGTTTTATGCCTGCCTAGGCTTTCGATAAATACATAAACTCCTTAAGGACACCAATAGATAACTGATACTCCTTAAGCCACAGTGCCAGAGAGATAGGAGCATTATGAAGAAGCAGAGGAACCACTCCCAATTAAAAGAGCCAGAGAAATTCCCTGAAAGCACGATCCATGAAATAGACGTGGATGGCCTGCTCGATCAAGATTTCCAAAAAGGAGTGATCCAAGTCCTGAAGGAACTCCAAGAGATAGTGTTGAGAGATATACTATACGTCAAAAACGAAATCG
>NC_133546.1:89798603-89818603 GCF_048773025.1 Camelus bactrianus | reverse complement strand
GCGGCAGTCGCTCCCCGTGGAGAGTGACTGCACGCTCTGGATGGAGGAGCGGCGGCTGGGGGGTCCGGTGCCCCCAAGGCTCCCCTCTCAGATCGCTAGAGAAGGCTTTCTCACCGAGGGCGCATCGCCCCCCACCCAGCGTGCCCCGTTCAGGCCTACGGAAGCCCGCCGACGTGTACGCCAGCGCTCGGCTGGGCAGGAGGGGTCTGCGGTAGGGGTAAGCAGCGGGCCAAGAAGCGAGCGTTCGCGGTCGGGACCGGGGAGAGCCCGTGCGTGCCACCTCGCGAGGAGACGCACCCAAGACCGCGTGGGGACGGGACAGACGCCCGCCCCCACCGGCACATCACCCGGCCCCACCACGATCGCTCCCACGCCCGGGCGCGAACCCCGCTGAGGGGGACCCACCCGGCGTGCGCCCGGCCACGTCAGTCCCCCCCACCCCGGTACAGGGTGAGGACTGACGTTCAGGAGGCGGCCCCGGCCCCACCGAGGGTGGGGAGCGGCCACGCCTCGCTCACCGTCTCGACCCCTCCCCCACGCCTCAAGAGAGGCGCTCGGGAGACACGACCACCGCAGGGGTTACCCGAGAGGACTCGCTGGGGGACGGGAAGCGATGCCGCCGCTCGGCCTCGGGCACCTGAGGGACAACCTGGAGCGCTCCAGGGGCACCGCAGAGGACCAAGGCGAGACACGCTCACACCCCGACGAGGGGGTACGTGGCGTGGCGGCGGGGCAGCCCTCCCCCGCCGCGGGGGAGGGCCGCTCGCGAGACAGGACGCCGAGCAGGCGAGGAGGCGAGAGTGTCTGCCGCGTCGCAAGACCCCGGCCCCGCCGACACCACAAGGCACGGGAGACCGAGGTCGGGCCGGAGACCGCACCCCTGCCTCCCCCCCCGCCACCCACGGGCGGCAGAGGAGAGGCGAGGGGCCCGCAGGCAGAACGAGAAGAGAAGCCACGTTCGCCATGAACGTCCCCGTCCCTCGTCTGGCGCGGCTTAGGCCCGGCCCGGGGGAGCATGACTTCACCACATCGGTCAGGTGAGTGAATGAGTGAGTGAGTGAGCGAGCGAGCGAGCGAGCCATGTGGGGCAGGGAGGCCCCAGAGGGGAGGGCCCGGCGAGGACAACCACCAGAGGGGCCTGCTTCAGCCTCGCCAGGCGCCACCCACTCCTCGGTCCTCTCCGAGGAGAGCGGCCAACGACCCCAGGCGGGGAATGCCTGACACGCGGCACGGAGCCTACGGGGGTGGGGTCGCGCCGGCCACCACCGGGTGCCTGCGGCGGGGAGCGCACGGGGTAAAAGACCCACGCCGCCACCTCACCCCACCGCCCTCGGGCCACCAGAGACCGGAGGTGGCACCACGGGCCACGTCAGCCGGACGCACACACGAGAGCCGGCGCGCAGGCCCGGGCGGGCGGCTCAAGTGTCAGAAGCGGAGTCGGCTACCAGGCCAGGGCTCACGCAGAGAGAAGCCCAGAGCCCCGCACGCGTCCGGAGACCCAACACTCGGTGACAGACACCGAGGAAGACCGTGTCAGCACCTATCTGCTGGCAGAAAATGCCCAACACGACAGGAAAAATGACAGCGCCCAGAAACGGGGCGGGTCCACGATTTGCAAGGGGGGACCCCGGGACCTCGGTCCGGCCACCTGCCCCCAGCCCTACCCCCATAAATGGCAGCCCCGAAGCTCTCGGGGGCCATCTGATCGACCGGGGTGGGGGGGGTTTGGTAGGGGGAGGGGAGAGGGGAGGGGGATTAGGAGGAGGCTTAGGAGGAGGAGTGGGAATGGGAATGGGAATGGGAATGGGAATGGGAATGGGAATGGGAAGGGACGAGAGGGAGACGGGATCAGGCCGGGGACGCCCTGCCCTTTTCTCGCCCGCGTGGCCGGGGACTCGGGGAGATGCCACAGAGGCGCCTCCGACGAGAGGGCCCCCCACGAGGGACCGCTCCCGAGCACCGGGCCCCGGGCCCCGGGCCGGGGAAAGCCTGCCTCCCCCACATCCCTCGCAGGACGCCCCCGTGCCGGTCCCCGAGTCCGGATGAAGTCTCGGTCCCTCCAACGCCACCAGAACCCACGCGGGCAGGCTTACGGGCCGGGGGGCACCCCCTCCCAGGCCTCCCGCGCCAACAGGGGCCGGCCCAGCCACGTCTCCGGATCCATCGGGACTCAGAAAACATTTCATCCAAGGAGGCGCCTCCGACGACCGGGAACCCCAGCGCGCCCGTCCACGGCCTCACCGCACTGGGCCCGGGCCGCTCCTCGCCTCAGGAGCAGTCGTCCAAGGGACGCAGACGAGGGCCTGACCACCTAGCCGCCGGCGGCCCGGGCGCGGGACACTCTCTCCCTTTCCCCCGCGGCGGCAAGGCGCAGGCCGTGTCCGATCGGCTCGGGTCGGTCTCCGCGGCTGGAGGGGCACAGGCGGATGCTGGTCGACCAGGCCAGGCCACACGGCTCCCCCCGGCACACGAGATCCCGGGAGCGCGGCGACAGTCACCCCCTCATCATCCTGCGAGTCCAATCTGCGCCGAGAGCAGGACGCGCCCGCGGCTCAGCGCCACGGGGACTGTCACCGCCGGTGTCGCCAGCCTCCCCGAAGTCTGCCTCGGGCCCCGCCGCCGAGCCCCATCCCTTGCCGAGGTCGCCGACGCTCGGGAGAAGAGGGACGATCTCAGAGCGGCAGCCAGATGGCGCCCGACAACCGTCGCCAACGTCCCCGGAACGGATCCCGACCGCCGCCGGCCGCCCAAACGCCCGAGCTCGTCCCGGACTGAGGCGCCGGGCGGCCCCGTGGCATCCGCCTCGGAGCCCGCTCACCCTCGTCACGGCACGGCACGGCACGACACGAGGCGACACGACGCGACGCGGCGCGACGCGACCCCGGCAACAGATCAGGGCGGGGAGGACGGAGGGAGCCGGGGTTTGGCAAGACACGGCCGGCCGGGCGGCTGCCGCGAAGGGGACGCGCTCCCCACGCGATTCCCCGGGCGGGGGAGATCACACGGACACGCCGGCGGGGCCGGGGCCGACGCCGCGGGTGGCCCAGAGCGACCAGGACGAGATCCCGGGTTCCCGGGTGGGAGGTTGGGAAGGGGAGGAGGGGAAGAGGGAGGGAAGGCGGGGGCTGGCAAACCGAAACCAGGCGAGCGCTCAGAGAACAACGCAGGAATCGGCTTTGGAGTCCGTCCTCTCGAATGCGGGAGGTCTTTCGAAAGCAGACAGGCAAAGCCCAGAAGCTAGAAAAGAAAGGATGAAGACCGCGAACCCCATCGAAGCGGAAAGAGAAATCGATCTCGGCACAGATCGCGACAAAGCCCAAAGACAACAAACGGGCGCGTGGGGAAAACGCACTCGCGGTCGGTCGTGAGAACACGGACGTCAGCACGGCTGACCACAACCGCAGGAAGGAGGAGGGAAAACAAAAAAATGCGGGCGGGGGTTCGGGGGGGCGAGTCGATAGCCACCCGCTCGGTAAATCGAGGTTCAGTGCATCTACACAGAGCAACACTGTGCATGCGCATCCGCGTGTCTGTGTGTGCGTGTGTGTGTCGGTGTGTGTGTTTGACACAGTCAACGTGGACAAGGAAACTGTAGCCCCATCCGAAAAAAAAAAAAAAAAGAAAGAAAAGAAAGAAAGGAAAGAAAGAAAGGAAAGAAAGGAAAGAAAGAAAGGAAAGAAAGGAAAAAGAAAGGAAGAAAGGAAGGAAGGAAGGAAGAAAGGAAGAAAGGAAGGAAGAAAGGAAGGAAGAAAGAAATGAAGAAAGGAAGAAAGAAAGGAAGAAAGGAAGAAAAAGGAAGGAAGGAAGGAAGGAAGGAAGGAAGGAAGAAAGAAGAAAGAAAGAAAGAAAGAAAGAAAGAAAGAAAGAAAGAAAGAAAGAAAGAAAGAAAGAAAGAAAGAAAGAAAGAAAGAAAGAAAGAAAGAAAGGAAACATGAAAACAAACGACAAAACCCACCACCAAAGGGAAATCAAGCTGTAGAACTACTCTGGGGTTTAAAAACAAAAACAAAAACACCGTAGAAAAAGCACAACCGCAGCCCATCAGGGGTTCCTCTCCTCAACAGTCCAAGAACTCGGTCAACTCCACCTCCTAGAAGCCAGAAAACCAGGGATGAAACACGTGCAGGAGACCCAAACGGACGTTTTCAGTTTAAAAGGAAAAAAAAAAATTATTTTTTTCCTCCCCCAAATGGGGGAGGGGGCGAGGGGGAGGATGGAGCGTAGAACTCAGCGGCAGAGTGCCTGCCCAGCACGCGCGAGGTCCAGGGTTCGATCTTCAGGACTTCCGTTCAAGTCAATAAGGAAGTCGGTAAGTCAGGCAATCACTAAGTCAGGCAACAAACCAGCAAAAGAAACGAATTACCTCCCCTCCCCGAATAAACAAACAACCACCGAAAGCAACAACAGCAGCAAGAACCAAAAAAAAAAGGCCTAAATAAATAAATGTAAGTAAGTAAGTAAATAAATAAGTAAGTAAACAAACGAACACAATTTAAAAAAGGGGAAAACGCACACATTTCCGTTTCCAAGAGATATCCGGACAGGCCCAGAACC
Source organism: Camelus bactrianus (assembly GCF_048773025.1). Classification (NCBI taxonomy): domain Eukaryota; kingdom Metazoa; phylum Chordata; class Mammalia; order Artiodactyla; family Camelidae; genus Camelus; species Camelus bactrianus. Next base: position 89,814,049 of record NC_133546.1, on the reverse strand, counting down.
TGGAATCTCGACAGCAAGTTCCAAAAACAAGCAGAAAGTGCCTGCTCCTGACGGAACACGTGATAGAGACCACCGTTCGAGATGGGGCCGGGTGGGCGGGCTGGCAGGCGGACACAGAGCTCTCGACTCATACCTGACAGACTCCGCTCTCCGACGGAAGACAGAAGGCAACACGGAACAGGGGTTGGTGGTGGGGGCGAGGGGGAGAGGGCGAAACGGAGGTGGAGGAAAGCCATTAGGGAAAACAGGACAGAAGTCCCTCAAAACATTCCACAGAAAACTCCTGGAAGACCCGGCAGTTCCACTACGGGCCCGCGGATGGACGAATGGACAGTGCCACGTGGTCTGGAGAGACCTACACCTAGAGGGGATGATGTTAACTAAGTGACTTAAGTTCGAGAGGGATGTTGTCACTTCGAGGCAGAATCCCCAAGACAATACGCAGGAACACATGCAAGGAAGCTGAAACAGGCTCATGGATACCAAGAAGGAACAATGAGTGCAATGGGTGAGGGAGAGGAAAAAGTACAAGCTTCCAGTTAACTCCAATTAATAAATACACAAATTACGGGAGGTCATGGACAGCAGGGCGAGTAGAGTCAATCCATACTATTGTCATGACGCTGTCCGGTGACTGATCCGTAACCAGACTCATCACGGTGATCATCGTGGAACATGGAAGAATCCCGAATCGCTATGTTGGACACGTGAAAACGGACATCCCCTTGTCAGGTCAATTATGAGAGACAGTAGGAGAGAGAGAGACAGAGAGAGAGAGAGAGAGAGAGAGGGAAAATTCTCACTGTCTTACCGGAAAAAAAAAAAAAAAAAAAAAAAAAGAGTTCAGTGAGATAAAGAGTGGATGTAGGTGAGGGCAATAGGTGGAGGAGATGAAAACCACGACGGCGACACATGTGCGGCATCCCACACGGTGGCAGTGCAGTGTGATCCTATGCATGCTCAGCCGTCTCCTAGCCACCTCCAAGTTGACATCCAGGGTCATCCTTTTAGGTTTCGTGGCTGCACTTTCGTCTGTCTCGGGCAATACTCTCCCTTGATTTTCCATGGGGGAAGGGAGGTGGGGTGGCCAGGCGGGCCACACCACGACACACCGCGTCGCGCGTGACCTGGAAAACAGATACACACCCGCCCACCACCCACGGGCTCCGAAATCGGTCACTGGTCACGACGCACACTTCGTCGGTCCCTTACGGAGCGATGGCGGACCAAACAGGCAGCGGCCAACTTTGTCGTGCACACAATGACGGTTCGTCCCTCGTGGAAACAAACTGATGACGAGACAGCGTGGTCAGGGGGCGGGTGTCCTTTCAGGAAGACAGAGTCATTGAAAGTCCCGCACACGGGAACTGTGCCAAGGGAGATCTCCATCACCCTACCCAACCCTGATCCAAATTCTCGTTCGGGCAGCTAAGGGTCAAGGTCAAAGTTTCTTTCTTCCCGGGGCAGGGGTCCTTTTGGGCCTCGATGGTTGTTCAACTGGAGAGATCACCCTTGGGCTGCATATACACTTCGGGGTGGTCCATAGGGTTCCACGACAGTCCCGCCACCAGGCAGGTGGTTCCACCTGATGAAACCGGTCTGGTCTTTCGTTCCAGGAAGACAAAGGTCCGTGGCTGAAGCCAACGAGAAACCCAGGGTGTGAGTCCGGAGCGCCACCAGTCAGGAAGATGTCTAGGCGTCGGGCTCGAAGAGGCTCGGGTGGCCTGAAAAACGCATGCGGGTTCAGGTCCACTTTCTGAGTGGCCTCCACAGCAACGGGCAGGAGGAGGGTCTCGAGAGGGGACACGGCAGTGACCTCTCTCCAGCGGATGTCCAGCTGCTCAGCCCGGCTCGGCGGGGCTTCAGGGAAAGGGCGGCTTTGGTTCTCGAGGATGCCAAGTCCAAAGCGGGAGAACCATGGGCAACGGGAGTCGGAAGAGCGTTGGCCAACCATCGGAGAAAACTCGAAGCACGCGTGACGTGGCCCAGCGCATCAGTGGAAGGCGGGGCGGGGCGGGGAGGGGGAGGGTGGCGGGAAGCACGCAAAGATGATGACACAGAACCGCATTCTCATCTCTATCACGCTGTACGAGAGTTTCCACTGAGACATGCTCCCCTTCCCCTGGTCTCTCCAAGGACGCGCATTTCTACCAAAAAATCACCCCCATTCAGACTTGTCGGCTGGCCAGATCAGCATACTTCCATGAAATTCGGCCTGAAGAGGGACAGACGTCCACGAAGCATAGCCATCGCCCCTAGAGGCTCTCGGACACCCGCTCTGCTGGAACGTTTCCTAAGGACGGCAGACGAAGACGGTCTCCACATGCTTTCCAGGAGACGTTCCTCAGAACGAGACCGTGACAGTTCCGAAGCCCGAATCGGTCACAGCAAATGTTCACGAGGAAGTCACGGTGAACCATCTGGGACACCAGTCTTTCCCAACCGGTCCACGTAGGGACACGATTTGGTCCTAGCCAGAAACAGACACTTTCTCCTCACAGCATCCTTTTATTTTCATTTAAATTAATTTATTTTATTTTATTTTATTTTATTTTATTTTATTTTATTTTATTGTTTCATTTTGTTTTGTTGTATTGTATTGTATTGTATTGTATTGTATTGTATTGTATTGTATTGTATTGTATTGTATTGTATGTTTACATATGTACGTATGTAAGTAAGTATGTATGTATTCCGGTCTGTCTGTCTGTCTGTAGGTCCATCCATCCTCCGAAGGTATACCAGTCATGTCGGCCAACACACTGACAGATCTCGAGTCTTTTCTGTCAGAAAGATATTAAAGCACGTCCCCTTCGACTCATGGAGCCAGGAACGAACGCTTCCGTATCTCATCTTCTTTGGAAACGATCTAAACATTCCAGGGACGTTGCCAGATGCTTCAGTTGCAAGGGACCAAAAACTACGTGGAGGAGGCACCAATTTTTCAGAGATAGACCGCCTCCCCCCCACACACACACACTACCCCCTCGGACTGCTTGGGGTGTGAACACTTCCTGAGACTTGAGACCGAGCCAACCATCGCTCCCAGACTCTTTTTTTTTTTTTTTCCTGGCTGACACGTTTTATGACAGAGATAACCCACAGGAACTTAATGGATTCGGGGTAAACCTAGGGAGGCGAAAAGTTTCACCTCGAATGCTGCTCGTCACAATCAAGACATGGCTCTTTTCACGAGACCGATCCCTTGACATTTGCTTTTCTGGATGAAAGGATCTGTCCTAGATCATGTCAACCTGAAGGAAAACATTTGGGTTCCTTCCTGTTCGCATTCCCTGCCTGCATGTTCCCTTGAAAACCAGTTCCATAGAGCTCTTTCATGAATGAACTCTGGCAAGTGTATGTGGAGGAAGAAACATGCCAGGCCTACAAGCCGGGGACATACACAAGTGCCTACATGCATACATGCATACATGGGACCGGGCCCTTTCCAGATCCTTGGACGGCAGTACCATAGAAATGAGGATGGCTTCCACAAGACTCTCAGGCAAGCCAAGCTCTTTTGCGAAAGCGATAGCTTGTGCACAAAGGAGAAGGTGGCATGAGGGGAGAGGGAGGGGGAGTGCCAGCTCCCTGAGCAGCAGGGGCCATGCTTTTCTACCTAAAGGAAGGGCTTTGTCTCAGGATCACTGATCACTTCCATAAATCATCCGATATCTTGGATCGGCCGCAGGCGGCTCCAGGGTGAAGAGCCATCGCCCCAGGCTCTGTGGGGAATAGAGAAGACTTCCGTGAGGGGAAAGAAACGCATGAGAATTTTCTGCAAGAAAGCTCAGGAACAGATAATGTAAACACGGAGAGTTGAGCTTCCTGTCTCGTGACAACTAGGTCTACTGGGTCATGTCACAGAGAGCAAGCGAATCCTTTATTCCCCTGAGCCTTTTTCTTTTTCTTTCTCTATCTTTCTTTGTTCTTTGTTCCCTTTAGAGTGTGTGTGTGTGTGTGTGTGTGTGTGTGTGTGTGTGTATGTGTGTGTGTCTGTGTCTGTGTGTGTGTGTGTGTGTGTGTGTGTGTCTGTGTGTGTCTCTGAAACTCAGGTACTGCCCTGTCTCATACAGACGAGACCAGCAGATCGACATGACCAGAGATTTTGTAGCTTTCATTTAAAAACTATAGGTCACTCACGAGTCGGGTAGGACGGGTGCTGTGTCCAGCGCAGCTCCGGACCGTGTCTGAGGACGGGCGACGCAAGAATTAAGAAACAAAGAGACCAAGTAAAGGGCGAAAATGGGACCAGGGGACTCAAGGTCTCGTGGATCTAGAGTGCCAAAAGCCTGGTCGACATCCTGTTTATTGGGAGTATACGGCTCAGGGAAAAAAAAAAAAAAGAAATGCGATCAAAGAGGTGGGGCTTTAGATATTTCATGCCAGAAGCACGAAGTTCTGCTTGCTGGCTAACTGATTCATTTCAGGCCTATCCCTTCCAGGAACAATCACCCTCCTCGGGGGATGCAAAATTTCTAAGTGTATCCTGTGATTGCCTCTGGGACATCTCGAGATAGCAAATATTTCCCTGGGGTTAAACCACATGCTTTCCTGCCAGAACCAAGTTCTGTTAATGGATGATCTGGCTTCCCATGACCATCCATTGTTTTACCCTAAGGAAATATCTGCCATCTGTTGCGCCCTCACGGTCAATCTCAGGATTGCCCCTCACACAATTTCTTGAGCATCATACATGTTATAGGTCATCGACTGTGTAAAACATGAAAACAAAGCAGGCGTGTGCATTTTTAAGCAAGTAAGTGTGAATGTAAGATTTTACGCTCATGGAAATGCTGGTGCAGCTTGGTTTCTAGTTGCTGGTTCTCCAGCAGCTTGTTTCCCAGCAGACGCGTAGGACACTAGAGAACCCACTCACTCAGAAAGAACCGATGGGACGGGTAAGGTTTTTCGGCTCGGAGGGTGAAAGCTTTTAAACTCTGTGTGGAAAAAAGACGTTTCAGGTGTATATTTCTCCTTAAGAAGGCTGCGAATTAGAGTTTCGACGAGGGAGACCATGCAGCAGTGTGTACGTTTAAAAAGGCCTCCGCGTGCCCCTCCCCACCCTTTTTTGTTTGTTTGTTTCTTCCATTCGGTTTCAGGTTCTACCTGATTCAGCCCCCTGGCCTCAGTCTCAGGCCACTGTGGGCTATGCAGACAGACGTTTCTGACGTTGTCGAGATGGACAAGATAAGGAGGGTTCCCCCCAGAGAACTGGGCCGCTGCTTCTATGAGATCAAAAAGCTGACCTACTCATCCAGTTCTATGTTTAGAAATTTGCTCCTTTCTGGGAAAGCGTAGAGCTCTGCGGTAGAGTGCGTGCTCAGCATGCACAAGGCCTTGGGCTCAGTCCCCAGTACCACCACTGAAAACGTATAATAAATCTAAATAATTAATTGAAACGTAGATAAAGACACCTAATGACCCGTCCCCCCTCCAAAAAGATAAAAACTTCTTGTTAAAAAATTTTTTTTTATTTTATTTTTTTATTTTTTTAGTTAAAAAGGCAGGAGGAGGACGAGGACGAGGACGAGGACGAGGACGAGGAGGACGAGGATGAGGAGGAGAAATTAGCTTCTTTCCAACAAGGAGATTTCCAGGTCAAATGGAGAGCCAAATATTTCTATGTTCTAAAACTTCAGCTTTCCACGTATCCTGGCGTCAAAACGTCGGCACGGGTAAAGATTGTTCATCATTCTGTGACTATGCACTTCCTGCATTTTGGAGTGTTCATCTGTCCTTTCTCTTAGGAATAGATGATCATCAGAAATAGCAGTTCTGTTGATTAAACCCCCTTTTAACATATCGTTGTTTCCTGGTCACTAAAGTTACCTAATAATCACTTCACAGTCTATGGAAGTCAAATCATTGTGCTGTACACCTGAAACTGATAGAGGGCTGTATGTCAAACCTATGTCAATAAAACTGAAAAAAGAAAAGAAGAAGAAGAAAAGAAAAGTCTGCTTGCTCGGGGCATCCGGTAAAGGCCCTCTTTCTGAGCGCACAAGTCAACCTCGGGCCGATTCACCCTGTCCCTGAAGAAGGGCAAAAATCCTCCACTCTATCTCCCGTTAGGTCCCGGACACTAGCCAGAGTTCCTCCTCCCTCAACCCCCACCCCGTTCCTGCGTCACACTGTGTGGGCTCAGGCACACAACCTATCGCTTTCCTTTAGCGTGTGGAATGAATATCGCCCGAAGGGAATTTCCTTTGTTGTCGTTTAAATAAACTGACGTGTTAATAAGCGCTCTGGAGGGACACATTCCCTTTGACCTGATCAGCCATAGTGACATCCCATGACCCAGGAGTGTACAATATCATGGATTGGAAAGGATCTTAGAATTCAGAAATCATGGTGACGTGGGTCTGATGACCTAGCTGGCTCCATACAAACCAAGAGATGAAGGTGCCCAACGTTTTCACTCGATGCTGCCTAAGTTCTTGACAGTCACTTTAAAAAAGGAAAAGGAAAATTTGCATGGCACGCTTAGTTTTGAGAATGCTATCTGACTGCATGGTGGAACGCAAGGAAAAGCCGTGACGCTCGCCCACGGTATCGAGAGAAACGCAGAACCGTGTTTCTGGTAGCTTTCTTCACCGCTGCGCAAAGGCGGGAGCGACCGCTACCTCACGCAGAGGAGGAGAGGACGGGTTTCTCGGCCCCGTCACGCAATGCCAGGCAGAAGAAGCCTTCTCCGATGAGACAGAAGCGTGTCAAAGCGCATCCCTGCGTCGAAGGCTTCGGTTTCCCGGGGAAGGGGGTCGAGCCGAGGGACCCAGGCCCCCACGTCAGTCAGTCTTTCACTGGATTCACTGGCCTCGCTGTCACTCCTCAGCGATGGCCCCTCAGATTGCTCTCGTGTGTCTTTACCTTCTGGCTTTAGGAAGGACTTTAAACTTCGGCTGAGGGGCGGGACACCCAGAAGGGTTCTTTCAGTTCACCCCATCTTAGGTATTGTCATATCCAACACGTTGGTTTTCATCCCATCGTGGACCTACCTACCGGAGAGTTTCGCTGCTTAAAAGTCCCCTGTGCTCCACCTATTCATCAACAACCCCCCGCCACAACACACACACACCCGCACACACACACACCCACACAGACAACCTTCACCACCACCACCCCCGACCCCACTCATCTTTTCACCCTCTCTGGGGCTTTTGCCCTTTTGAGAATGAATGTCATCCAGAGCCGGTACCCTACAGGATGCCACCTTTTCAGATTGGCTTCTTTCAGGGAGTCAGGGGCACGCAGAAACGGCCCCGCCTGTCTCCCACAGGTCTCTCGGCTCCACGGGTCCCTGGTTTCCTTTTTAGAGCCAAATCACATGCTGTGGCACGGACCTAGCCCGGGCTACGTGTCCCTTCACCTCTTGAAGGACGCGTCTGTCCCGGTCGCCTCCACGGTTCCGGCAGTGATGAAGCAAGCCCCTCCACACCCCACCCCCACCCCCACCCCGCCCACCGTCCAGGTCCGTCCGCGTTCAGGTTTCCGCGTGGACGGAGCCCCGAGGGCTAGGCCTCAGGGTGAGAGTGGTATGGCGGGTGGCAGGTGGCGCACTGAAGGGTCCCAAATCCGGAGGATGCCGGCAAGGAAGGTCGCCAGGTCAAAACCTTCCTTCCCTCCCTCCGTCTCCTTAGGGTGGATGGCTGGGCCCGTGAATTCAGAGAGGACACGAGACACATGCTGTGAGCCGAGATTTCCAAGCCAGGAGACCTGGTGGAGGGTAAAGAAACGAGTTGATTGGGGGGGGCGGGGGCGATGGGGGGGGGCTCTTAGGACTGCAGCCCAGGAGACACAGATGCAAGAAAGAAGCACTGGAAGTGTGTGTCATCAGACTACCCCACGGGGCAAGTGGAGAAGGGGAAACGAAAGAAAACACACCACAAGAGCAAGGCGGGAACTTTGAAACGACCAGGCTGCGGCTAGCAGCTGCTGGCAGATTTGTTTTTGAAACCGGTTGGTGGTGCCCTTGAGCTTGATACAGTTCTGACCACTCATGCCCCCCCTCCCCCCATTGATGCCGGTGTCGGGACCCAGGGGAGGCCACCCCAAACATGTATGTGCCTCCGTGGCACACGGATGGGTTAGAAATGAGAGTGACCGAAGAAGCCGAGGGGCCAGCAGACGCAAGAGGGACCCTCAGACTCTTCTTTCTGTCTCCCTGAAAGCGGGAAATCGATCACTTCCGTGGAGGGTGCCCTCCCTGCATCTGGACTTAGGAAAACACCCTGATCACCCACTGAGAGCCTTCAGGCCCCGGAAGCCTAGAGAAACCAACCAACCTCGTGACTTCTTTCAGGGGCTTCCCCCCCTCCCCAAAACCCAAACTCCGTCTCGATTCTTCACGGACGGGTCACCCAAAACCAAAGGCTCTCAGCCCGGCCCATTTCGCACAAAGGGCTGATTTCTTGTCCTAAAACGGAGAAAAGCTGCCTGCTTCGGGGACACATGAGTGCTTGAATGAAAGACAGTAGGTTCCCTGTCGCTCCTGCTCAACGATCCGTCTGGGGTCCATTTTTGGATCAGTCCAGCCCAGAGAACTCAAGATGTGTAGAGGGAGGGGACAACGTCCCCCTCCCTGAAACAGGACTATGTCTGCAACAAAGTTCCTCCCACTGGCCGTCCAGCTCCATTTTGGATGACTGAATCCTGGTTCACCTCATTTGGGTGTTTTGTTTTTGTTTCTGTTTCTGTTTTTGTTTTTGTTTTTGATTAATAGACTTTATTTCCTAGAGCAGTTTCAGGCTCACAGCAGAATTGAGCAGAAAATACAGAGAGTTCTCACATAGCCCTCCCCACCCACACATATATCCTCCACTCCCCTCAACATCTCTCATCAGTGTGGCCTATTTGGTAAAACTGATGATCCGACATGGACACGTTATTATCCATCAAAGTCCATAGTTTACAGGACGGTTCACTCTTGAGGTTGTACGTTCTATGGGTTTTGACAAATGTACAATGACATGCAGCCACCACTATGGTATCCTACAGAATAATTTCATCGCCTTAAAAATCCCTCACGCTGCATCTGTTCATTCCTCCTTCCCTCCCTCTCCCCAAACCCCTGGATACCATGATCTTTTGATTGTTTCTAGAGCTTTGCCTTTTCCAGGATGTCATTTGGTTGGAATTGTACAGTTGGTAACAATTTTCAGACCGGTTTCTTTGATTTAGTAAGATGTCTTTTAAGTTTCTTCCATGTCTTTCACGGCTTGATAGCTAATTTCCTTGTCTTTCGTTCTTTTTTATTTATTTATTTTTTTAAAATGTTTTTACTGCACATATATTTTTAATTTACATATATGTACTGTTCATTGTTTCCAGGAAGGTTTAGAGCTTTAGCTTTTTAAACTTACATACTTATCAAAGGAATAAAGCCAACCACAAAAGAAGAATGAATTCAAAAAGATACACACACCCTGCTATTAGCAGCAACATCATTTATGATTGCCAAGATACGGAAGCATCCTAAGTGCACATCAATATTTGAATAGATAAAGAAGAGGGGACACACACACACACACACACACACACACACACACACACACATACACACACGTAATGGAATACAATTCACCCATGAGAAAGAAGGATATTTTGCCATTTGTGGCCCTTCCTTTCCTTTTTTTTTTTTCCCCCCTCCACTTTAAAAACCAGAATTTTATAACTGGGATAAACACTTCCATTGAGTCAAAAACAGTAAAATGCCTAGAAATAAACTTAATCGAGGAGGTTATCTATACTCCAGAATCTGAAATGACACAAAGAAATGGAAAGATGCCTTGTGCTCTTGCATTGGAAGAATCAATACTATCAACATGGCCACACTATCCAAAGCAAACCGCAGGTTCCATGCAACCCCTGTCAAAATACTCACGACATTCCTCACAGAACTAGAACAAACAATTTCAAAATTTTTAAGGAACAACGGAAGACCCTAAACAGGCAAAGCAATCTTTCGAAGGTCTCCTCTCCCTCCCTCCCTCCCTCCCTCCCTCCCTCCCTCTCTCTCTCTCTCTCTTTCTCTCTCTCTCTCTCTCTCTCTCTCTCTCTCTCTCCCTCCCCCCCTCTCTCCCCCCCTCTCTCTCCCTCTCTCCCCCCCTCCCTTTCTCTGTCATCTTTTTGTTCTCTTTTCTTAGGATTTGATGACTTGAGACCATCCTTTATCATTCCTTGTAAAGCCGGCTTGATGGTGCTGAAATCTTGTAGCTTTTGTTTATCTGTGAAGCTTTTGATTTCTCCCTCAAATCTGAACGAGAGCCTTGCTGAATAGAGTATTCTTACCTGTCAGTTTTTCCCTTTCATCACTTTAAGTATGTTGTGCCACCCACTTCTGGCCTGTAGAGTTTCTGCTGAAAAATCAGCTGATAACCTTACGGGAGTTCCCTTGTATGTTATTTGTTGCTTTTCTCTCGTTCATTTTAATATTTTCTCCTTATCCTTAATTTTGGTCAATTTGATGACGATGTGCCTCGGTGTGTTCCCGTATGGTACTCTCTGCACTTCCACCTCATTTGGTTATTTAAAGGATCTTCAGTCTGTTCAATTCATAGGAGAGAACTTCCACGTGTATTTCTTCTCAGTTTTATGAAACAAAGAAGGACCCAGGAAACTGGCAAAACATAAATGCTTTTCTATTGGGTTGAGCAAAGACAGGCCCTGGCCGGGGACGGGGGGGGGTGCTGGAGGGTCGGGGGGGCGGTGTAGAGAAGGATATAGATCATTGTTAGAGTGCCTGCTTAGCATGCATGATGCCCTGGGTTCAATCCCCAGAACCACCATTAAAATAAATAAATAACCTAATCAAACCCATCCCCCTCCTCCCCCCCCCAAAAAAAAGAAGGAGAAAAGAGTGAGAGACAGAGACAGAGACAGACCATCGGGAAAAGTAGCTGCACTAATACTTCCAAGAAACAGGACAACATAAAGATAATGGAAGAAATGCTGGATAGTGAACAGCCACGGGTGGTTGGCACAGACCCATAGCTTCTGGACTCGCTAAAAAAAAAAAAAAAAAAAAAAAAAAAAAAAAAAGAATATGAGAATCATATGGATCAGGAGATTGGGTCTGAATTTTGTGCCGTTTGACTTGTGCCAGTTACAAAGGTCATGCACAAGGAAGATGACTGGCTACTTTATTGTCTGAAATGAGACACTTGAAAGTGAAAGGAGGTGCTATACAATCGTGCCTGGACTGGGATTTTTCTAAGGGAGCCCAAATCCTTTACAATATATATCATGTTTTCAAAAATGAATATCATTCCTGGACAACATTTAAGCAATTATTTTCTGTGTTATCAGTAAACATTTTTAAAAAATCAGTAAGAAAGGAAGAGGGAGAGAGAAAGAGAGAGAACAGGAGTAACTATACGCGCGCGTGCGTGCATGCATGTGTGTGTGTGTGTGTGTGCGCGCGTGTGCGCGCACGTGTGTTGAGGTGGGGGCCTAAAAGAGGGTGAGGATTCTTTTCATCGAGGTCTGTTTGTACAGAATTCTCTCCTTCTCCGCTTTACACTGTGAAGGAAAAGCCCAGCTGGGATAACAAGCTAAGTCGCAAATCTAAGTGTAACAAGTGTCGGATTACTGATCTGAGTTCTGCTGGGCTAACTCGTAAATCTAAATTAATAAGTGCCGGTTTGCTGATTCCCTGTTCATATTTTGCTAGCCAGCTGGATTTTCAAAGAGACATATCTGGCCTTGAAATGTTGGTTTGCTGCCTCACTGCCTCTACTTTCGTGATAATGATGTTGCTAAAGCTATTGCGTGCCTATTGGCCGAATACCCCAAGCTGGTACTTAACCCTATAAAACCTCACGTGCACGTCTTGGAGGTGCTCAAGGCTTAGGAGCAGAAGCCCCTCTGAGCCCGCCGGCGTAATAAATCTGAGTACTCCAACCCTCCGAGTGGTGCTTGTTTCTTGGCCGGCCTGTCATTTCCATAACAGCACCGTTGACAATAAGAACGTCACTCTCGTTCCGGCATAAAGAAGACATCTGGGGAGGGTGGGGTGGGGGGTGGGGTGTAGATCTATGTTATGTCCTGATTCCAGGAAGGAAAGGGGCAAGGGTCAGCGTGCCCTTCTTTCTGGGGTATCTGTCTGTTCGCTTTTGGTGTTCGGCTGGTTTGGTTATTTCAGCTTTCTGTTTGGTTCCTTTCACAGATCCAGTGGCTCAAAACAGCATTCTGATTTTCTTTTCTCCTGGGGTTTGGTTTTTGATAGGTAGAGGGACAGGGCCCACGCAGGGGTGGGGGTGGGGGGTCACTGTGCCGGAGAAAGGGAGGCGGCTGTGGTGAAATCATCGAGCAGAGGGGATTTCTACGAGAGGGACTCTCCGAAGTGAATGGGGTCCAAGGAGATCAGCAGGGTTTCTGTGTGCTCGTTTGGTTTTGTTCGTGCGTGTGTTTGTTTTTTCTGGACGAGGCCAAAGAACTCTTCAGGTGGAGGTGTGTGTCCAAAGGGTATGACAGGATGGGAGGATGCGGGGCGAGTCAGTCCATGTGCCCAGAAAGAGAGAGAATCTGTCATAGCTGAGACTCAGGCCTTTTTCAGACCTAGGCCCAGGGAGCAGTTCGGCTCCGAGCATTCACGGAGAAGTTCGCCGCCACCTCAGTCCTGTCCCCCACCCCCGCCCTCCCCCACGCCTCAGCCCCCAGTGAAGGAGGAATCATGAAGTGGCCGCACTTAGGCTAAGCCAATTTTTGGCTTTATGCTTACTGCTTGCTTTTAGAACGATCAGCAAACTCGACTGACCAGACACCGCTCCCAGCTCCAGGCCCACTGTTAAAAACAGCTAAAGTTGTCGATTCTAACTGTTTGATTTGACCTTCCTCTGATCGTTCAACTTGACAATCATGTTTGGCGTCTGAGTCTTTCCCCAGGAAGGGAGTCACGGGAGGATAAGCTCAGGAGAACGACCAGCCCCCTCCCACCCCCCACCCCCCTCCCCGAGTTCCTCCGTGGCGCTGGTGCCGCCGGGTGAGTCTGACCAGATAAAGAAGGTCACGGGCTGATGACCTACTAGACCACCAGGAGGTCCCATGTTATCAGACACTCATCCAGATTTAGGAGGAAGTTTCATCAGAGACCCTTGTTGATCATGAGCACCTTTTGTGCTCCCGCCTGTTGTGATTCCCTTTCATGCTCCAACCTGTTCGTCCACAGAAGCATGAAACCCCAACCCCAAGACGGGTTCACAGTTTGGAGGGCACTAGCCTGCTGTGAGTCCCCTTTGCCCAGCAAAGCAATCAAGCTGCCTCTTTTCTTCTAAACTCTAAGACCCTGTCTCTGGGTTATTTGGCTCGTCAGGGACGGGGTGGGGGAGGGCGATCTTTCGGCAACACCCGCAGAAGTTTCCCTGAGTGGCAGGAACCAGCGTGGCCCTCAGGCCTCAGCCCCGCAGGCAGGCAGGCAGGCAGGCAGGCAGGCAGGCAGGCAGGCAGGCAGACAGGCAGGCAGGCAGAGTTGGAGCGACCGTTGGTCCCGCCCCCGCCCGCGCACCACCCCCCCCCGCCCCCGCCGCTGCTTCCGCCGCCGCCGCCGCCACCGCCGCCGCCGCCGCCTCCCAGGCCTTCTCCACCGATCGGTCCCAAATCGACTGACTGTCTCCTGGAAGCGGGGGCGGGGACGTCAGGAGGATCCATTCGGCAGGGCCTCGTTCAATCGCTTCATTCAAATGCAGAAAGCTCTGTGCTCAGGTCAGAGCCTTTGACTTGGCCTCCGGCTCCTCTCTGTTGAACGGCTTTTGTTCTTTGGTTTCAATTTCCCCACCCTTAGGCCACCCCGTCCCAACTGCACGGAGGGAGGCGGGAGGGAGGGGGAGAATCTCGCCTGGTCTCAGGCCAAAGGAGTCCCCTCCTTTTCCTAATCTGGGTAAACCCCACTACACCGTTTGAGAATCATGGAAGGGCATGGAAGCAGACCTCTGACTTGATAGATTCCTCTGGGATGGGAGACTTTAAAAAAACAAAATTCTTTTTCCCCTGCTTCCAGGGAGGCAGAAAGGAGGGCCAGAGTGTTCCTCTTGCCTCGGGCAGTTCTTTGTTTGTTTCTTTCTTTCTTTTGTTAAATCATTTTTTTTTCCTTTTTTTCTTCCAGTTTTATTGAGACAGAGTTGACATACAGCAGTGTATACTTTGGGGGGGGGGCGGGGAGAGGAATTCGATTTTATGTATTTATTTTTGACCGAAGGTACTGGGGATTAAACCCAGGACCTTGTGCTTGCTTGCTAAGCACACAGTCTACCACTGACCTATACCCTCCCCCTTGGCCAGTTGTGAAGTCCCTTTCATTCAGCATAGTCCATCGGGCACATTTTGGGGCAGCCTACTCTGGACCCCAACATTTCCCTATTCTGTAACTTCCCTGGAAGTTTTACACATTAAAAGCTGGGCTGTTGACTGTGCATGTGCGTCCATGCGTGCGTGCGTGCGTGCGTGTGGTGTGGGGGCAGGAGGGAGGGAATAGTTTCCTAGAGGGCCTGCGTTTCATGGACCCAGTTTCTTAGTTCTGAGAACAGGTCTGTTCAAGGAAACAGTTGTAGTATCTCGTCTCAGGAGGCGGTGGTGTCGATGGGCTTCTGAAGCTAGGCCTAGGGAGCAAGCAGTCAGGTATCGCCTAAGAGGCACTTGTGTGGAAAACCAAAGTACAGCACAAAGGTTAATCATTGGAGCAGATGAGAAACCAGATTCAGGGCCGGGAGTAGGGGGTCAGTCTGGTAGGAGATTTCCACACATCGGGGTCATCGAAACGGCTCGAGCAGTTTGAAATGCCTCTGATGATGTCCTGGGGTGTTTGGCTCAACTCTCTGAGCGGCTCCTCCAAAAACAGGCCCTAGGATGGTTTCCACAGGAGCTGTTGTGGCCATTTCTCTGACGTTTACCTCCCGTTGTCCAGCTTCAGTCTGCAGGGCTTCAGGAGACGGAGCATTTTAGTACTCAATGATGCCAAGACAAAAGGGTGAGAGAAAATGGGAAACGTTCGTGGAGATGGTCCTAGGCAGATAGTGGAGGCAACTAGAAGACCTTCAGTCTCCGGGCCGGCTTTCAGGTTGAGACAAAAACCCTAAGGCAAGCGCTTGCTGCCACAGCACATCGACTAACACGGGAACCATCCAGAGAAGATCAGCACGGCCCCTGAACGTGGACGACACACGCACATACGTGAAGCGTTCCGTAGCTTTAGTGATGTCAGTCACCCAGAGGAAGACAGATATCCTATGCCATCACTTCTAGGTGGGATCTGAAAGTAAGTCAAGACACCCATCCATACATAAATAACTCCATTTTAAAAAGACTCCAAGGAACCTATTTACAAACCAGAAACAGACTGGACTCGCAGACATGGAAAAGAAACCGATGGTTAACACAGGGGACAGGGTAGGGTGGAGGAACGGGGGAGGGCAGAGGGATAAATCAGGAGTTTGGGATTAGCAGATATAAAC
>NC_133546.1:89791103-89796103 GCF_048773025.1 Camelus bactrianus | reverse complement strand
CACTAAACTTCAGATTTACGAGTTAGCCCAGCAGAACTTAGATCAGTAAACGGACACTTATCACACTTAGATTTGTGACTTTAGCTTGTTAGCCCAGCTGGGCTTTTCCTTTACAAGTCCTCCAGGATCCAAGAAAGCCACGTTGGAAAACAAGTGGTGATTCTGATGGGACAGGAGATCAGTCATTTGGGGGCGAAGGGTGGGGTAGGGAGACATACCAGCCTGTCTGTCTGTTTTCACCCAGTGTGGGAGCCGTCCCAAAGAGATAACTCGAGAAGAGAGAAACAGGGAATTGACAAAGAACACGTGCAGTGGCGTGCCCTCCCCCCCCCACCCCAGGAGAAGGCCAAGCCAGAAGTCCCTCCGGATGGCGGGTTCCGGACTCCAGCTTCCAGGGGAAGCGATGTTTTTTTCCTCCCCATTTCAGGCCCGGAAGAAGAGGGAGAGGCAGAGTGTCCTTCTCGGGCATCCGCTGTTTCTGAAGCACGCTTGTTGCCAAAAGATCGGCCCCCGTCCCCGACGAGCCCAAGAATCCAGAGACAAGGTCTTGGAGCTTAGAAGCAAAGAGGCCATTTTATCGCTCTGCCGGGCAAAGGGGATTCACAGCAGGCTAGCGTCTTCAAAACTGTGTACCCACCTTGGGGATGGAGTGGGTGGGGTGGTTCTAGAGCCATAGCTCAAACAATCGGGCATCGATCACCATCCACAGAATCGTTTTCTCATCAGAAGACTCAGAATGGTGTCACGATGCCTCCAGGTGACCCATTCTATAGAGGCTGGTGGTTAGATCTCGTTATCTCATAAGCACTCAAGGTGTGGCCTTCTTGGTCACTCAGGCTATTTTGTCAGGTCATTAGTCCCGTGACCGACCTTCTCCTCGGAGAAAGACTCAGAGACCCAGCATGATGATGACTTTCAATGAGTGAAATACAGTAGAAACAGTAAGATCGATAGCTTCCAGTTTCAACAACAGGCCTGGAACCGTGAGCAGCAACCAGTCAGTCAGGACAGTTGACCGTTTTCAGGGCGAGCATAAGAAACCGAATGACACCCCCCCCAGCAAATGAATGAGTGAATGAATGAATGAATGAATGACCTAATGATCCTCCCCTCCCCCCCCCGCCAAAAAAAGAAGCAATAATCCGTTAGCCTAATTCCGGCCATTTTATTCATCCTCCTTCACCCTGAAGCCCCAGTCACCCACGTGCCACAGTGGTCTGTTTTCTGGTTTCCTCCACCACCCCACCCCCCACCAACCACCACCCCGCCAACATCCCCCCATGCCCAACCACCGCCCCAAGTGTGGGACTGGACGGGGGTGCAGGGGGCTGAGGGGGCGGCAATGGCGGCTTGAGGTGAGGGTGGGGAGTGTTCCGCCCAGATCGTATAGGAAGCTCAAACACAGCTGCAGTACGAGACAAGATGGTAGATTTCTGTGAGTCCTCCCTCCTCTTAAAATCCGTCCTAAGGAGGAGACAGACAGAAAGAGAAACATCACCCTCACTCCCAACGCCTCCTGCGCCCTCGATGCGCCCCAAAACAACAACAAGAAAAACAAAAACAAACACGACCACAAATAAGTCGCTATCCCTGGGGAAGAAGGATTCGATGGCATGGGGATATCATTCTAAAATTCATTCCCTCTTCATCACATTTCATGGAAACCGATTGCAATCTATGAGGCCCTGTGAAGGTAGGGGTTGGGGGGGTAGGGAGGAGGGAGGGAAGTGAAGGGGGGGAGAGGGAGAGAGGGAGGGAGAGAGAGAGAGAGAGAGAGAGAGAGAGAGAGAGAGAGAAGAGCAGAGGAGAGGAGGGATAAAAGGGGAGAGGACAGGAAAGGAGAGGAGGGAAAAGAGGGGAGGGGAGGGGAAATGAGAAGAGGCGAGGGGAGAGGAGAAGAGGGAGAGGAGAGGAGTGGAGGGGAGAAGAGAGGAGTGGAGGGGTGAGGGGGAAGGGGGGAGAACAGGGAAGAGGAGAGGAGGGGAGAGGAGAGGAAAGAGAGACAAGGGAGACAGACAGACACGCATGCGCGCGCGCGCACACACACACACAGAGAATAGCGAAATGGAGAGAGAGGCAGAGAGAGAGAGAGAGAGAGAGAGAGAGAGAGAGACAGACAGACAGACAGACAGACAGACAGACAGACAGACAGACACGGATCTAGGTCAGGGATACTACACATGGGTATTCTTCTGAGTGATTTTATGTGTTTTCTCAATCGCCACCTCTATGGAGATAAAAATCGCTCCCACAAGATGAAGGGAGTCCTTCTGCCACCGCCCACGGCCCCGCCCACCAGCACCGCTTGTGTTTGTCAGGGATTCCAAGCCAAAGCACGTGGAGGAGCGGGAGAGCTTCCTGGCAGCCCAAGGAGGAGGAAAGTCCGGCAGCATGAGAGAGGTGGTTGGCACGGGGAAGCTGGAGGCCGGCTGACGAGAAGATGGGTGAGGGGGCAGGGAGGAGGGTTTCCCAAGTTGGAGAGCCAAGACGAGGGAGGGGAGCTGTCGGTGGCTGCGTTCTGACCCCGACCCCAACCCTGACTGGAGCGGATCCCTGAAAGGAGGCGGTTCGGGCTCTCTGGCCGAGAACGCCCCTCTCTTCCTCTTTGTGCAGAAACACCTTCCGCAGACCGAGAAAGTCCATCCCGAGACCCTCGTCGGAAGAGTCCTTTCCAGACCCATCACGATCCTCCTGGGCCAAGGGGTCCAGGGGATGGGGCGGGGCCTCCATTCGATCCGTCTTCCGTCCGTCCGTCCATCCACAAGATCTTGAACATCCATGTAGGATTCTGGATGGTAGCAGTTTTCCAGGATCCTCGAAATCCTTGTAAGTCCTCTCCTGGCAGATTCGACCCCTAGGTCGTACCGCGCAGCACAGGGCACTAGATTCAGTCCCTCGGGACGAGGGTTCCTGAAAAAGACCAGGAAAAAGAAGAACAGAATCACTATGGTGTGCACCAGCCAGAAACCAGCACCACCTTGTCACTCGAACAGACTTGCAAAAGGCGGGGTAGGGAGAGAAAGTCATAGGATGGCTACCATCCCTCCCACCCCCACCCCACACGCCAAGCCCCAGACCATCGTCATCCCTGCTCCCCCTCCCCTCCCCTTTCCTCTCCCTTCCCCCTCCCCCTCCCCCTCCCCTCCATCGACGCCCGCCTCCCGCTTGTACCCCACTCCTCTGAACCCAGCACCACCCACCCCAGCCTGGACGGGCTCGGCTCAGATCGGCTCGGCCCGGCTCGGCTCGGCCCGGCCCGGCCCGTCCATCCGGTCGACTTCTTCGCAGGGTCTAAAATAGCGCCCGGCCGACAGGCAGGTGGCACATGGCACATGGCACATGGCACATGGCAGGGGAGCGAGCGGGACGGTTCGGGATCTCTGGGTGGCAGGGACACGCGGCCGGACAACCAGGAGCACGGACGGCCTGGCGTGCGTTTCTCCGCTCGGGGGGGCCTCGACCAGAGACCGTGGTACGGGGAACGGGGACACACACACACCACACACACACCACACACACACACCACACAGACACAGACACACAGACACACAGACACACAGACACACACACACACACACACACACACACACAGACACACACACACACCCCTTCACCCCCACCCCCAAACCTCTGACAGCTTTCGTTTGTTTTCGGCCGACCGTCCCTCGATGAGGTACGAGTGCCTTGGCTGGGGCTGGGGGGGGGGTGGAGTTCCTCCCTCCACAACGACCCCACACGGGCTCTGTTCTGGTCACCCGAGTCCTCTTCCAAGTCAGACCACAGGCCTCCATCACCCGGCGCGAGCACTCGGGGAAACAGTCACCATCCTCATCGCTCCGCTCCACCTCTACACGTGAAGAACTGTTCCCAGCCCACGCCACTCCACCCCACCCCACGCCCCGATGCCACCCACCGCAGTGGAGAGAAACGAGACGAATCCACAGACGTGCATCAATCCGATGAAGAAAACGACGGCCCTATTCCAAGGAAGCATAGATATCTAGGTAGGAGATTCATCGAGTACTATGGAGGCGGTGGGAAAGGGGGGGGTTGCGGTGGGGAGGGTCTAGAGATCAGGCAGTACAGCCCATGCTTAGCATGGAAAAAATAAAGGTCCAGGGTTCAATCCCCAGCACCTACTCTTCAAAAATAACCCGAGAAGAAGCAAGACGGCGGAGTAGAAGGACGCTCGTAGCTCACCCTCTCCCACAAATACACCAAAACTCACATCGACGGACCCACTCGGCCAATCAGACCACCTGCGGAACTCCGACAGAACACCGCCCTCTTCGAAAGACAAAGACGCCCAAACTCTGGTAGGAGAAAAGGAGAAAAGAAAGAGTCAAAAGCAAAACAGTGCGGGAGGGACCGGCAGAGGAGGAATAGGGCTCGTTCGCCAGACCTCCCCGTCTCCAACGGAGAGGCCGACGGGACGGTGGGGGAGCCTCCGAGTCTCAGATCTGCCCGGAGCGCCCCTTGACCGACCGACCCAAGTGAAACGGGCACAGAGGGTCCCCGCGACACCCAGCCCGAGTCGCAGGCCGGCAGCCGGGGGCCGGGACAGGCCGCACGAGCCGGGCAGAGGACCGTGGCGGCGGCACCACGCGCCGTGGCCGGGAGGGGATACAGAGCAGAACAACCCGCCCCCCCAACCCGTCCATTACGGGGAAAGAAAGGCAAAGCAACACGGCCGGTGTGCCCTGGGGAGAGGGGCGCCGTAGCCTCCATCTCCTCAGACCCGCGGCGCCATCACCGGCCCTTCTCGCGAGAAGAGAGGCGGGGCGCAGCCACAGCCGCCATAGCCCCTGGCGCGCGGCGCGCAGCGCGCGGGCGGGGGCGGGAGCGGGGGCGGGGCCGAGACTCGAATCCGCACCCGGGGGCTCTGCAACCTCCTAGGCAGGACTGAGACTCGTTTTCAGCCTGAGGCAGATATTATATATCTGCCCCGGTACCTCAGAGAACTCGCGCCACCAAGACTAAGAAGGAGCCGAGTTTTGGAA
>NC_133546.1:89746103-89776103 GCF_048773025.1 Camelus bactrianus | reverse complement strand
AGAGAGAGGACACGAACGACGAGCGAGGCAGCGGCCCACGGCCGGCGCGCCCGCGGACGGGCAACGCCGCCTGGAAGCCGGTAAGCGGGAGAGGAGGGCCGTGGAGCCACCGCCAGGGGCCCGCGCCGGAAACCCAGACGCGAGTCGGCCGCCGGGGTGCGACACGGGGGTCTCACCGCCACGGGCCCTCCGGCACAGGGGCGGCCCCGCGGCACCCAAGGCGCGCCGACTGGCCCTCTCCTCGGCACCCTCACGGGGGCCCAACGGCCACCCTCGCCCGACACCGCAGGGCCTCAGGACGGCCCACCGCAAGGCTCTCCCGCCGCACGGGCCGGCGCTGCCCCGCCCCGCCCCGACGCGCACCCAAACAAACGTTCGCGCCGTGCCGAAGCACCCCACCTCCCCCCGTCGGGTCCGACGACGCTTCACCCGGGGCCGCCTCCAGGGGAGGGACAGCACCCCACAACGCGGTGAGGCCACGTTCTGGTCCCAGGACGGGGGGGGTCGGCGGGGGAAAGGCTCGGCGCGGGCGGCCATCGGTCCTGGCAGGGCAGGGGAGGGCCGGCGGCGGCGACGAGGAGGGGCCGCTCGCGCGCAAGAGCGACGGCCGGCAGGGGTCGTGGGTGCGGGCGGGCACCAACCCAGGGAAGGGGAAATCTCGAGACACGACCGGGCCGCCGGGGAAACCACCGCGGGATCCCACCACCCCCACACGTGGGGGCGGCCCCGCGACGCCCAGGACGCCGGCCGGCCTCAGCCAACCCTCGGCGGTTCCTCCCACACCCCGGCCCCGCTCGCCGCCGGGACTCGCGCGCAGCAGGCTAAACACCCCCATTCCAGAGGGTAGCCCCTTCCACTCGCTCACTCGTCCGTCTGCGTCTCGTCTGTCCGTCCACCACCGCCACCCAGCTTCGTCTGGCCCGCCCCCAGGCCTCGCGGCCCGGGGAAACGCTGCCGAGCGAGGCGGCCCGACCCGTGGCCCACGCACCGCCACCGGTGGCTGCGTCTCGGGACCGGAACAGGTGGGGTGGCTCCTCGCGGCGCGGAGACTGGTGGGGGGGGCCCAAGTCGGGGTGGACCGCCTTCCCCCTCCCCCCCACGGCACGCGCCGGGGAGGCCAAGCCCGCGCACACGCGCGCGCGCGCTCGCACGGCCCCGCGCCAGACGCCGGGCCCGGCCCGGCGGAACCCTCCCCCGACTCGGAGGGGGGAGGCGCGGGCCACAGCAGGCCAAGAACAGCACTCGGCCCCACCGCGGGGCCAGCGCAGCCCACACGCCAAAGCGACGGGGCCCTGCCCACACGCCGCGGCAGTCGCTCCCCGTGGAGAGTGACTGCACGCTCTGGATGGAGGAGCGGCGGCTGGGGGGTCCGGTGCCCCCAAGGCTCCCCTCTCAGATCGCTAGAGAAGGCTTTCTCACCGAGGGCGCATCGCCCCCCACCCAGCGTGCCCCGTTCAGGCCTACGGAAGCCCGCCGACGTGTACGCCAGCGCTCGGCTGGGCAGGAGGGGTCTGCGGTAGGGGTAAGCAGCGGGCCAAGAAGCGAGCGTTCGCGGTCGGGACCGGGGAGAGCCCGTGCGTGCCACCTCGCGAGGAGACGCACCCAAGACCGCGTGGGGACGGGACAGACGCCCGCCCCCACCGGCACATCACCCGGCCCCACCACGATCGCTCCCACGCCCGGGCGCGAACCCCGCTGAGGGGGACCCACCCGGCGTGCGCCCGGCCACGTCAGTCCCCCCCACCCCGGTACAGGGTGAGGACTGACGTTCAGGAGGCGGCCCCGGCCCCACCGAGGGTGGGGAGCGGCCACGCCTCGCTCACCGTCTCGACCCCTCCCCCACGCCTCAAGAGAGGCGCTCGGGAGACACGACCACCGCAGGGGTTACCCGAGAGGACTCGCTGGGGGACGGGAAGCGATGCCGCCGCTCGGCCTCGGGCACCTGAGGGACAACCTGGAGCGCTCCAGGGGCACCGCAGAGGACCAAGGCGAGACACGCTCACACCCCGACGAGGGGGTACGTGGCGTGGCGGCGGGGCAGCCCTCCCCCGCCGCGGGGGAGGGCCGCTCGCGAGACAGGACGCCGAGCAGGCGAGGAGGCGAGAGTGTCTGCCGCGTCGCAAGACCCCGGCCCCGCCGACACCACAAGGCACGGGAGACCGAGGTCGGGCCGGAGACCGCACCCCTGCCTCCCCCCCCGCCACCCACGGGCGGCAGAGGAGAGGCGAGGGGCCCGCAGGCAGAACGAGAAGAGAAGCCACGTTCGCCATGAACGTCCCCGTCCCTCGTCTGGCGCGGCTTAGGCCCGGCCCGGGGGAGCATGACTTCACCACATCGGTCAGGTGAGTGAATGAGTGAGTGAGTGAGCGAGCGAGCGAGCGAGCCATGTGGGGCAGGGAGGCCCCAGAGGGGAGGGCCCGGCGAGGACAACCACCAGAGGGGCCTGCTTCAGCCTCGCCAGGCGCCACCCACTCCTCGGTCCTCTCCGAGGAGAGCGGCCAACGACCCCAGGCGGGGAATGCCTGACACGCGGCACGGAGCCTACGGGGGTGGGGTCGCGCCGGCCACCACCGGGTGCCTGCGGCGGGGAGCGCACGGGGTAAAAGACCCACGCCGCCACCTCACCCCACCGCCCTCGGGCCACCAGAGACCGGAGGTGGCACCACGGGCCACGTCAGCCGGACGCACACACGAGAGCCGGCGCGCAGGCCCGGGCGGGCGGCTCAAGTGTCAGAAGCGGAGTCGGCTACCAGGCCAGGGCTCACGCAGAGAGAAGCCCAGAGCCCCGCACGCGTCCGGAGACCCAACACTCGGTGACAGACACCGAGGAAGACCGTGTCAGCACCTATCTGCTGGCAGAAAATGCCCAACACGACAGGAAAAATGACAGCGCCCAGAAACGGGGCGGGTCCACGATTTGCAAGGGGGGACCCCGGGACCTCGGTCCGGCCACCTGCCCCCAGCCCTACCCCCATAAATGGCAGCCCCGAAGCTCTCGGGGGCCATCTGATCGACCGGGGTGGGGGGGGTTTGGTAGGGGGAGGGGAGAGGGGAGGGGGATTAGGAGGAGGCTTAGGAGGAGGAGTGGGAATGGGAATGGGAATGGGAATGGGAATGGGAATGGGAATGGGAAGGGACGAGAGGGAGACGGGATCAGGCCGGGGACGCCCTGCCCTTTTCTCGCCCGCGTGGCCGGGGACTCGGGGAGATGCCACAGAGGCGCCTCCGACGAGAGGGCCCCCCACGAGGGACCGCTCCCGAGCACCGGGCCCCGGGCCCCGGGCCGGGGAAAGCCTGCCTCCCCCACATCCCTCGCAGGACGCCCCCGTGCCGGTCCCCGAGTCCGGATGAAGTCTCGGTCCCTCCAACGGCACCAGAACCCACGCGGGCAGGCTTACGGGCCGGGGGGCACCCCCTCCCAGGCCTCCCGCGCCAACAGGGGCCGGCCCAGCCACGTCTCCGGATCCATCGGGACTCAGAAAACATTTCATCCAAGGAGGCGCCTCCGACGACCGGGAACCCCAGCGCGCCCGTCCACGGCCTCACCGCACTGGGCCCGGGCCGCTCCTCGCCTCAGGAGCAGTCGTCCAAGGGACGCAGACGAGGGCCTGACCACCTAGCCGCCGGCGGCCCGGGCGCGGGACACTCTCTCCCTTTCCCCCGCGGCGGCAAGGCGCAGGCCGTGTCCGATCGGCTCGGGTCGGTCTCCGCGGCTGGAGGGGCACAGGCGGATGCTGGTCGACCAGGCCAGGCCACACGGCTCCCCCCGGCACACGAGATCCCGGGAGCGCGGCGACAGTCACCCCCTCATCATCCTGCGAGTCCAATCTGCGCCGAGAGCAGGACGCGCCCGCGGCTCAGCGCCACGGGGACTGTCACCGCCGGTGTCGCCAGCCTCCCCGAAGTCTGCCTCGGGCCCCGCCGCCGAGCCCCATCCCTTGCCGAGGTCGCCGACGCTCGGGAGAAGAGGGACGATCTCAGAGCGGCAGCCAGATGGCGCCCGACAACCGTCGCCAACGTCCCCGGAACGGATCCCGACCGCCGCCGGCCGCCCAAACGCCCGAGCTCGTCCCGGACTGAGGCGCCGGGCGGCCCCGTGGCATCCGCCTCGGAGCCCGCTCACCCTCGTCACGGCACGGCACGGCACGACACGAGGCGACACGACGCGACGCGGCGCGACGCGACCCCGGCAACAGATCAGGGCGGGGAGGACGGAGGGAGCCGGGGTTTGGCAAGACACGGCCGGCCGGGCGGCTGCCGCGAAGGGGACGCGCTCCCCACGCGATTCCCCGGGCGGGGGAGATCACACGGACACGCCGGCGGGGCCGGGGCCGACGCCGCGGGTGGCCCAGAGCGACCAGGACGAGATCCCGGGTTCCCGGGTGGGAGGTTGGGAAGGGGAGGAGGGGAAGAGGGAGGGAAGGCGGGGGCTGGCAAACCGAAACCAGGCGAGCGCTCAGAGAACAACGCAGGAATCGGCTTTGGAGTCCGTCCTCTCGAATGCGGGAGGTCTTTCGAAAGCAGACAGGCAAAGCCCAGAAGCTAGAAAAGAAAGGATGAAGACCGCGAACCCCATCGAAGCGGAAAGAGAAATCGATCTCGGCACAGATCGCGACAAAGCCCAAAGACAACAAACGGGCGCGTGGGGAAAACGCACTCGCGGTCGGTCGTGAGAACACGGACGTCAGCACGGCTGACCACAACCGCAGGAAGGAGGAGGGAAAACAAAAAAATGCGGGCGGGGGTTCGGGGGGGCGAGTCGATAGCCACCCGCTCGGTAAATCGAGGTTCAGTGCATCTACACAGAGCAACACTGTGCATGCGCATCCGCGTGTCTGTGTGTGCGTGTGTGTGTCGGTGTGTGTGTTTGACACAGTCAACGTGGACAAGGAAACTGTAGCCCCATCCGAAAAAAAAAAAAAAAGAAAGAAAAGAAAGAAAGGAAAGAAAGAAAGGAAAGAAAGGAAAGAAAGAAAGGAAAGAAAGGAAAAAGAAAGGAAGAAAGGAAGGAAGGAAGGAAGAAAGGAAGAAAGGAAGGAAGAAAGGAAGGAAGAAAGAAATGAAGAAAGGAAGAAAGAAAGGAAGAAAGGAAGAAAGGAAGGAAGGAAGGAAGGAAGGAAGGAAGGAAGGAAGGAAGAAAGAAAAGAAAGAAAGAAAGAAAGAAAGAAAGAAAGAAAGAAAGAAAGAAAGAAAGAAAGAAAGAAAGAAAGAAAGAAAGAAAGGAAACATGAAAACAAACGACAAAACCCACCACCAAAGGGAAATCAAGCTGTAGAACTACTCTGGGGTTTAAAAACAAAAACAAAAACACCATAGAAAAAGCACAACCGCAGCCCATCAGGGGTTCCTCTCCTCAACAGTCCAAGAACTCGGTCAACTCCACCTCCTAGAAGCCAGAAAACCAGGGATGAAACACGTGCAGGAGACCCAAACGGACGTTTTCAGTTTAAAAGGAAAAAAAAAAATTATTTTTTTCCTCCCCCAAATGGGGGAGGGGGCGAGGGGGAGGATGGAGCGTAGAACTCAGCGGCAGAGTGCCTGCCCAGCACGCGCGAGGTCCAGGGTTCGATCTTCAGGACTTCCGTTCAAGTCAATAAGGAAGTCGGTAAGTCAGGCAATCACTAAGTCAGGCAACAAACCAGCAAAAGAAACGAATTACCTCCCCTCCCCGAATAAACAAACAACCACCGAAAGCAACAACAGCAGCAAGAACCAAAAAAAAAAGGCCTAAATAAATAAATGTAAGTAAGTAAGTAAATAAATAAGTAAGTAAACAAACGAACACAATTTAAAAAAGGGGAAAACGCACACATTTCCGTTTCCAAGAGATATCCGGACAGGCCCAGAACCTGGAATCTCGACAGCAAGTTCCAAAAACAAGCAGAAAGTGCCTGCTCCTGACGGAACACGTGATAGAGACCACCGTTCGAGATGGGGCCGGGTGGGCGGGCTGGCAGGCGGACACAGAGCTCTCGACTCATACCTGACAGACTCCGCTCTCCGACGGAAGACAGAAGGCAACACGGAACAGGGGTTGGTGGTGGGGGCGAGGGGGAGAGGGCGAAACGGAGGTGGAGGAAAGCCATTAGGGAAAACAGGACAGAAGTCCCTCAAAACATTCCACAGAAAACTCCTGGAAGACCCGGCAGTTCCACTACGGGCCCGCGGATGGACGAATGGACAGTGCCACGTGGTCTGGAGAGACCTACACCTAGAGGGGATGATGTTAACTAAGTGACTTAAGTTCGAGAGGGATGTTGTCACTTCGAGGCAGAATCCCCAAGACAATACGCAGGAACACATGCAAGGAAGCTGAAACAGGCTCATGGATACCAAGAAGGAACAATGAGTGCAATGGGTGAGGGAGAGGAAAAAGTACAAGCTTCCAGTTAACTCCAATTAATAAATACACAAATTACGGGAGGTCATGGACAGCAGGGCGAGTAGAGTCAATCCATACTATTGTCATGACGCTGTCCGGTGACTGATCCGTAACCAGACTCATCACGGTGATCATCGTGGAACATGGAAGAATCCCGAATCGCTATGTTGGACACGTGAAAACGGACATCCCCTTGTCAGGTCAATTATGAGAGACAGTAGGAGAGAGAGAGACAGAGAGAGAGAGAGAGAGAGAGAGGGAAAATTCTCACTGTCTTACCGGAAAAAAAAAAAAAAAAAAAAAAAAAGAGTTCAGTGAGATAAAGAGTGGATGTAGGTGAGGGCAATAGGTGGAGGAGATGAAAACCACGACGGCGACACATGTGCGGCATCCCACACGGTGGCAGTGCAGTGTGATCCTATGCATGCTCAGCCGTCTCCTAGCCACCTCCAAGTTGACATCCAGGGTCATCCTTTTAGGTTTCGTGGCTGCACTTTCGTCTGTCTCGGGCAATACTCTCCCTTGATTTTCCATGGGGGAAGGGAGGTGGGGTGGCCAGGCGGGCCACACCACGACACACCGCGTCGCGCGTGACCTGGAAAACAGATACACACCCGCCCACCACCCACGGGCTCCGAAATCGGTCACTGGTCACGACGCACACTTCGTCGGTCCCTTACGGAGCGATGGCGGACCAAACAGGCAGCGGCCAACTTTGTCGTGCACACAATGACGGTTCGTCCCTCGTGGAAACAAACTGATGACGAGACAGCGTGGTCAGGGGGCGGGTGTCCTTTCAGGAAGACAGAGTCATTGAAAGTCCCGCACACGGGAACTGTGCCAAGGGAGATCTCCATCACCCTACCCAACCCTGATCCAAATTCTCGTTCGGGCAGCTAAGGGTCAAGGTCAAAGTTTCTTTCTTCCCGGGGCAGGGGTCCTTTTGGGCCTCGATGGTTGTTCAACTGGAGAGATCACCCTTGGGCTGCATATACACTTCGGGGTGGTCCATAGGGTTCCACGACAGTCCCGCCACCAGGCAGGTGGTTCCACCTGATGAAACCGGTCTGGTCTTTCGTTCCAGGAAGACAAAGGTCCGTGGCTGAAGCCAACGAGAAACCCAGGGTGTGAGTCCGGAGCGCCACCAGTCAGGAAGATGTCTAGGCGTCGGGCTCGAAGAGGCTCGGGTGGCCTGAAAAACGCATGCGGGTTCAGGTCCACTTTCTGAGTGGCCTCCACAGCAACGGGCAGGAGGAGGGTCTCGAGAGGGGACACGGCAGTGACCTCTCTCCAGCGGATGTCCAGCTGCTCAGCCCGGCTCGGCGGGGCTTCAGGGAAAGGGCGGCTTTGGTTCTCGAGGATGCCAAGTCCAAAGCGGGAGAACCATGGGCAACGGGAGTCGGAAGAGCGTTGGCCAACCATCGGAGAAAACTCGAAGCACGCGTGACGTGGCCCAGCGCATCAGTGGAAGGCGGGGCGGGGCGGGGAGGGGGAGGGTGGCGGGAAGCACGCAAAGATGATGACACAGAACCGCATTCTCATCTCTATCACGCTGTACGAGAGTTTCCACTGAGACATGCTCCCCTTCCCCTGGTCTCTCCAAGGACGCGCATTTCTACCAAAAAATCACCCCCATTCAGACTTGTCGGCTGGCCAGATCAGCATACTTCCATGAAATTCGGCCTGAAGAGGGACAGACGTCCACGAAGCATAGCCATCGCCCCTAGAGGCTCTCGGACACCCGCTCTGCTGGAACGTTTCCTAAGGACGGCAGACGAAGACGGTCTCCACATGCTTTCCAGGAGACGTTCCTCAGAACGAGACCGTGACAGTTCCGAAGCCCGAATCGGTCACAGCAAATGTTCACGAGGAAGTCACGGTGAACCATCTGGGACACCAGTCTTTCCCAACCGGTCCACGTAGGGACACGATTTGGTCCTAGCCAGAAACAGACACTTTCTCCTCACAGCATCCTTTTATTTTCATTTAAATTAATTTATTTTATTTTATTTTATTTTATTTTATTTTATTTTATTTTATTGTTTCATTTTGTTTTGTTGTATTGTATTGTATTGTATTGTATTGTATTGTATTGTATTGTATTGTATTGTATTGTATTGTATGTTTACATATGTACGTATGTAAGTAAGTATGTATGTATTCCGGCTGTCTGTCTGTCTGTAGGTCCATCCATCCTCCGAAGGTATACCAGTCATGTCGGCCAACACACTGACAGATCTCGAGTCTTTTCTGTCAGAAAGATATTAAAGCACGTCCCCTTCGACTCATGGAGCCAGGAACGAACGCTTCCGTATCTCATCTTCTTTGGAAACGATCTAAACATTCCAGGGACGTTGCCAGATGCTTCAGTTGCAAGGGACCAAAAACTACGTGGAGGAGGCACCAATTTTTCAGAGATAGACCGCCTCCCCCCCACACACACACACTACCCCCTCGGACTGCTTGGGGTGTGAACACTTCCTGAGACTTGAGACCGAGCCAACCATCGCTCCCAGACTCTTTTTTTTTTTTTTTTCCTGGCTGACACGTTTTATGACAGAGATAACCCACAGGAACTTAATGGATTCGGGGTAAACCTAGGGAGGCGAAAAGTTTCACCTCGAATGCTGCTCGTCACAATCAAGACATGGCTCTTTTCACGAGACCGATCCCTTGACATTTGCTTTTCTGGATGAAAGGATCTGTCCTAGATCATGTCAACCTGAAGGAAAACATTTGGGTTCCTTCCTGTTCGCATTCCCTGCCTGCATGTTCCCTTGAAAACCAGTTCCATAGAGCTCTTTCATGAATGAACTCTGGCAAGTGTATGTGGAGGAAGAAACATGCCAGGCCTACAAGCCGGGGACATACACAAGTGCCTACATGCATACATGCATACATGGGACCGGGCCCTTTCCAGATCCTTGGACGGCAGTACCATAGAAATGAGGATGGCTTCCACAAGACTCTCAGGCAAGCCAAGCTCTTTTGCGAAAGCGATAGCTTGTGCACAAAGGAGAAGGTGGCATGAGGGGAGAGGGAGGGGGAGTGCCAGCTCCCTGAGCAGCAGGGGCCATGCTTTTCTACCTAAAGGAAGGGCTTTGTCTCAGGATCACTGATCACTTCCATAAATCATCCGATATCTTGGATCGGCCGCAGGCGGCTCCAGGGTGAAGAGCCATCGCCCCAGGCTCTGTGGGGAATAGAGAAGACTTCCGTGAGGGGAAAGAAACGCATGAGAATTTTCTGCAAGAAAGCTCAGGAACAGATAATGTAAACACGGAGAGTTGAGCTTCCTGTCTCGTGACAACTAGGTCTACTGGGTCATGTCACAGAGAGCAAGCGAATCCTTTATTCCCCTGAGCCTTTTTCTTTTTCTTTCTCTATCTTTCTTTGTTCTTTGTTCCCTTTAGAGTGTGTGTGTGTGTGTGTGTGTGTGTGTGTGTGTGTGTATGTGTGTGTGTCTGTGTCTGTGTGTGTGTGTGTGTGTGTGTGTGTGTCTGTGTGTGTCTCTGAAACTCAGGTACTGCCCTGTCTCATACAGACGAGACCAGCAGATCGACATGACCAGAGATTTTGTAGCTTTCATTTAAAAACTATAGGTCACTCACGAGTCGGGTAGGACGGGTGCTGTGTCCAGCGCAGCTCCGGACCGTGTCTGAGGACGGGCGACGCAAGAATTAAGAAACAAAGAGACCAAGTAAAGGGCGAAAATGGGACCAGGGGACTCAAGGTCTCGTGGATCTAGAGTGCCAAAAGCCTGGTCGACATCCTGTTTATTGGGAGTATACGGCTCAGGGAAAAAAAAAAAAAAGAAATGCGATCAAAGAGGTGGGGCTTTAGATATTTCATGCCAGAAGCACGAAGTTCTGCTTGCTGGCTAACTGATTCATTTCAGGCCTATCCCTTCCAGGAACAATCACCCTCCTCGGGGGATGCAAAATTTCTAAGTGTATCCTGTGATTGCCTCTGGGACATCTCGAGATAGCAAATATTTCCCTGGGGTTAAACCACATGCTTTCCTGCCAGAACCAAGTTCTGTTAATGGATGATCTGGCTTCCCATGACCATCCATTGTTTTACCCTAAGGAAATATCTGCCATCTGTTGCGCCCTCACGGTCAATCTCAGGATTGCCCCTCACACAATTTCTTGAGCATCATACATGTTATAGGTCATCGACTGTGTAAAACATGAAAACAAAGCAGGCGTGTGCATTTTTAAGCAAGTAAGTGTGAATGTAAGATTTTACGCTCATGGAAATGCTGGTGCAGCTTGGTTTCTAGTTGCTGGTTCTCCAGCAGCTTGTTTCCCAGCAGACGCGTAGGACACTAGAGAACCCACTCACTCAGAAAGAACCGATGGGACGGGTAAGGTTTTTCGGCTCGGAGGGTGAAAGCTTTTAAACTCTGTGTGGAAAAAAGACGTTTCAGGTGTATATTTCTCCTTAAGAAGGCTGCGAATTAGAGTTTCGACGAGGGAGACCATGCAGCAGTGTGTACGTTTAAAAAGGCCTCCGCGTGCCCCTCCCCACCCTTTTTTGTTTGTTTGTTTCTTCCATTCGGTTTCAGGTTCTACCTGATTCAGCCCCCTGGCCTCAGTCTCAGGCCACTGTGGGCTATGCAGACAGACGTTTCTGACGTTGTCGAGATGGACAAGATAAGGAGGGTTCCCCCCAGAGAACTGGGCCGCTGCTTCTATGAGATCAAAAAGCTGACCTACTCATCCAGTTCTATGTTTAGAAATTTGCTCCTTTCTGGGAAAGCGTAGAGCTCTGCGGTAGAGTGCGTGCTCAGCATGCACAAGGCCTTGGGCTCAGTCCCCAGTACCACCACTGAAAACGTATAATAAATCTAAATAATTAATTGAAACGTAGATAAAGACACCTAATGACCCGTCCCCCCTCCAAAAAGATAAAAACTTCTTGTTAAAAAATTTTTTTTTATTTTATTTTTTTATTTTTTTAGTTAAAAAGGCAGGAGGAGGACGAGGACGAGGACGAGGACGAGGACGAGGAGGACGAGGATGAGGAGGAGAAATTAGCTTCTTTCCAACAAGGAGATTTCCAGGTCAAATGGAGAGCCAAATATTTCTATGTTCTAAAACTTCAGCTTTCCACGTATCCTGGCGTCAAAACGTCGGCACGGGTAAAGATTGTTCATCATTCTGTGACTATGCACTTCCTGCATTTTGGAGTGTTCATCTGTCCTTTCTCTTAGGAATAGATGATCATCAGAAATAGCAGTTCTGTTGATTAAACCCCCTTTTAACATATCGTTGTTTCCTGGTCACTAAAGTTACCTAATAATCACTTCACAGTCTATGGAAGTCAAATCATTGTGCTGTACACCTGAAACTGATAGAGGGCTGTATGTCAAACCTATGTCAATAAAACTGAAAAAAGAAAAGAAGAAGAAGAAAAGAAAAGTCTGCTTGCTCGGGGCATCCGGTAAAGGCCCTCTTTCTGAGCGCACAAGTCAACCTCGGGCCGATTCACCCTGTCCCTGAAGAAGGGCAAAAATCCTCCACTCTATCTCCCGTTAGGTCCCGGACACTAGCCAGAGTTCCTCCTCCCTCAACCCCCACCCCGTTCCTGCGTCACACTGTGTGGGCTCAGGCACACAACCTATCGCTTTCCTTTAGCGTGTGGAATGAATATCGCCCGAAGGGAATTTCCTTTGTTGTCGTTTAAATAAACTGACGTGTTAATAAGCGCTCTGGAGGGACACATTCCCTTTGACCTGATCAGCCATAGTGACATCCCATGACCCAGGAGTGTACAATATCATGGATTGGAAAGGATCTTAGAATTCAGAAATCATGGTGACGTGGGTCTGATGACCTAGCTGGCTCCATACAAACCAAGAGATGAAGGTGCCCAACGTTTTCACTCGATGCTGCCTAAGTTCTTGACAGTCACTTTAAAAAAGGAAAAGGAAAATTTGCATGGCACGCTTAGTTTTGAGAATGCTATCTGACTGCATGGTGGAACGCAAGGAAAAGCCGTGACGCTCGCCCACGGTATCGAGAGAAACGCAGAACCGTGTTTCTGGTAGCTTTCTTCACCGCTGCGCAAAGGCGGGAGCGACCGCTACCTCACGCAGAGGAGGAGAGGACGGGTTTCTCGGCCCCGTCACGCAATGCCAGGCAGAAGAAGCCTTCTCCGATGAGACAGAAGCGTGTCAAAGCGCATCCCTGCGTCGAAGGCTTCGGTTTCCCGGGGAAGGGGGTCGAGCCGAGGGACCCAGGCCCCCACGTCAGTCAGTCTTTCACTGGATTCACTGGCCTCGCTGTCACTCCTCAGCGATGGCCCCTCAGATTGCTCTCGTGTGTCTTTACCTTCTGGCTTTAGGAAGGACTTTAAACTTCGGCTGAGGGGCGGGACACCCAGAAGGGTTCTTTCAGTTCACCCCATCTTAGGTATTGTCATATCCAACACGTTGGTTTTCATCCCATCGTGGACCTACCTACCGGAGAGTTTCGCTGCTTAAAAGTCCCCTGTGCTCCACCTATTCATCAACAACCCCCCGCCACAACACACACACACCCGCACACACACACACCCACACAGACAACCTTCACCACCACCACCCCCGACCCCACTCATCTTTTCACCCTCTCTGGGGCTTTTGCCCTTTTGAGAATGAATGTCATCCAGAGCCGGTACCCTACAGGATGCCACCTTTTCAGATTGGCTTCTTTCAGGGAGTCAGGGGCACGCAGAAACGGCCCCGCCTGTCTCCCACAGGTCTCTCGGCTCCACGGGTCCCTGGTTTCCTTTTTAGAGCCAAATCACATGCTGTGGCACGGACCTAGCCCGGGCTACGTGTCCCTTCACCTCTTGAAGGACGCGTCTGTCCCGGTCGCCTCCACGGTTCCGGCAGTGATGAAGCAAGCCCCTCCACACCCCACCCCCACCCCCACCCCGCCCACCGTCCAGGTCCGTCCGCGTTCAGGTTTCCGCGTGGACGGAGCCCCGAGGGCTAGGCCTCAGGGTGAGAGTGGTATGGCGGGTGGCAGGTGGCGCACTGAAGGGTCCCAAATCCGGAGGATGCCGGCAAGGAAGGTCGCCAGGTCAAAACCTTCCTTCCCTCCCTCCGTCTCCTTAGGGTGGATGGCTGGGCCCGTGAATTCAGAGAGGACACGAGACACATGCTGTGAGCCGAGATTTCCAAGCCAGGAGACCTGGTGGAGGGTAAAGAAACGAGTTGATTGGGGGGGGCGGGGGCGATGGGGGGGGGCTCTTAGGACTGCAGCCCAGGAGACACAGATGCAAGAAAGAAGCACTGGAAGTGTGTGTCATCAGACTACCCCACGGGGCAAGTGGAGAAGGGGAAACGAAAGAAAACACACCACAAGAGCAAGGCGGGAACTTTGAAACGACCAGGCTGCGGCTAGCAGCTGCTGGCAGATTTGTTTTTGAAACCGGTTGGTGGTGCCCTTGAGCTTGATACAGTTCTGACCACTCATGCCCCCCCTCCCCCCATTGATGCCGGTGTCGGGACCCAGGGGAGGCCACCCCAAACATGTATGTGCCTCCGTGGCACACGGATGGGTTAGAAATGAGAGTGACCGAAGAAGCCGAGGGGCCAGCAGACGCAAGAGGGACCCTCAGACTCTTCTTTCTGTCTCCCTGAAAGCGGGAAATCGATCACTTCCGTGGAGGGTGCCCTCCCTGCATCTGGACTTAGGAAAACACCCTGATCACCCACTGAGAGCCTTCAGGCCCCGGAAGCCTAGAGAAACCAACCAACCTCGTGACTTCTTTCAGGGGCTTCCCCCCCTCCCCAAAACCCAAACTCCGTCTCGATTCTTCACGGACGGGTCACCCAAAACCAAAGGCTCTCAGCCCGGCCCATTTCGCACAAAGGGCTGATTTCTTGTCCTAAAACGGAGAAAAGCTGCCTGCTTCGGGGACACATGAGTGCTTGAATGAAAGACAGTAGGTTCCCTGTCGCTCCTGCTCAACGATCCGTCTGGGGTCCATTTTTGGATCAGTCCAGCCCAGAGAACTCAAGATGTGTAGAGGGAGGGGACAACGTCCCCCTCCCTGAAACAGGACTATGTCTGCAACAAAGTTCCTCCCACTGGCCGTCCAGCTCCATTTTGGATGACTGAATCCTGGTTCACCTCATTTGGGTGTTTTGTTTTTGTTTCTGTTTCTGTTTTTGTTTTTGTTTTTGATTAATAGACTTTATTTCCTAGAGCAGTTTCAGGCTCACAGCAGAATTGAGCAGAAAATACAGAGAGTTCTCACATAGCCCTCCCCACCCACACATATATCCTCCACTCCCCTCAACATCTCTCATCAGTGTGGCCTATTTGGTAAAACTGATGATCCGACATGGACACGTTATTATCCATCAAAGTCCATAGTTTACAGGACGGTTCACTCTTGAGGTTGTACGTTCTATGGGTTTTGACAAATGTACAATGACATGCAGCCACCACTATGGTATCCTACAGAATAATTTCATCGCCTTAAAAATCCCTCACGCTGCATCTGTTCATTCCTCCTTCCCTCCCTCTCCCCAAACCCCTGGATACCATGATCTTTTGATTGTTTCTAGAGCTTTGCCTTTTCCAGGATGTCATTTGGTTGGAATTGTACAGTTGGTAACAATTTTCAGACCGGTTTCTTTGATTTAGTAAGATGTCTTTTAAGTTTCTTCCATGTCTTTCACGGCTTGATAGCTAATTTCCTTGTCTTTCGTTCTTTTTTATTTATTTATTTTTTTAAAATGTTTTTACTGCACATATATTTTTAATTTACATATATGTACTGTTCATTGTTTCCAGGAAGGTTTAGAGCTTTAGCTTTTTAAACTTACATACTTATCAAAGGAATAAAGCCAACCACAAAAGAAGAATGAATTCAAAAAGATACACACACCCTGCTATTAGCAGCAACATCATTTATGATTGCCAAGATACGGAAGCATCCTAAGTGCACATCAATATTTGAATAGATAAAGAAGAGGGGACACACACACACACACACACACACACACACACACACACACATACACACACGTAATGGAATACAATTCACCCATGAGAAAGAAGGATATTTTGCCATTTGTGGCCCTTCCTTTCCTTTTTTTTTTTTCCCCCCTCCACTTTAAAAACCAGAATTTTATAACTGGGATAAACACTTCCATTGAGTCAAAAACAGTAAAATGCCTAGAAATAAACTTAATCGAGGAGGTTATCTATACTCCAGAATCTGAAATGACACAAAGAAATGGAAAGATGCCTTGTGCTCTTGCATTGGAAGAATCAATACTATCAACATGGCCACACTATCCAAAGCAAACCGCAGGTTCCATGCAACCCCTGTCAAAATACTCACGACATTCCTCACAGAACTAGAACAAACAATTTCAAAATTTTTAAGGAACAACGGAAGACCCTAAACAGGCAAAGCAATCTTTCGAAGGTCTCCTCTCCCTCCCTCCCTCCCTCCCTCCCTCCCTCCCTCTCTCTCTCTCTCTCTTTCTCTCTCTCTCTCTCTCTCTCTCTCTCTCTCTCCCTCCCCCCCTCTCTCCCCCCCTCTCTCTCCCTCTCTCCCCCCCTCCCTTTCTCTGTCATCTTTTTGTTCTCTTTTCTTAGGATTTGATGACTTGAGACCATCCTTTATCATTCCTTGTAAAGCCGGCTTGATGGTGCTGAAATCTTGTAGCTTTTGTTTATCTGTGAAGCTTTTGATTTCTCCCTCAAATCTGAACGAGAGCCTTGCTGAATAGAGTATTCTTACCTGTCAGTTTTTCCCTTTCATCACTTTAAGTATGTTGTGCCACCCACTTCTGGCCTGTAGAGTTTCTGCTGAAAAATCAGCTGATAACCTTACGGGAGTTCCCTTGTATGTTATTTGTTGCTTTTCTCTCGTTCATTTTAATATTTTCTCCTTATCCTTAATTTTGGTCAATTTGATGACGATGTGCCTCGGTGTGTTCCCGTATGGTACTCTCTGCACTTCCACCTCATTTGGTTATTTAAAGGATCTTCAGTCTGTTCAATTCATAGGAGAGAACTTCCACGTGTATTTCTTCTCAGTTTTATGAAACAAAGAAGGACCCAGGAAACTGGCAAAACATAAATGCTTTTCTATTGGGTTGAGCAAAGACAGGCCCTGGCCGGGGACGGGGGGGGGTGCTGGAGGGTCGGGGGGGCGGTGTAGAGAAGGATATAGATCATTGTTAGAGTGCCTGCTTAGCATGCATGATGCCCTGGGTTCAATCCCCAGAACCACCATTAAAATAAATAAATAACCTAATCAAACCCATCCCCCTCCTCCCCCCCCCAAAAAAAAGAAGGAGAAAAGAGTGAGAGACAGAGACAGAGACAGACCATCGGGAAAAGTAGCTGCACTAATACTTCCAAGAAACAGGACAACATAAAGATAATGGAAGAAATGCTGGATAGTGAACAGCCACGGGTGGTTGGCACAGACCCATAGCTTCTGGACTCGCTAAAAAAAAAAAAAAAAAAAAAAAAAAAAAAAAAAAAGAATATGAGAATCATATGGATCAGGAGATTGGGTCTGAATTTTGTGCCGTTTGACTTGTGCCAGTTACAAAGGTCATGCACAAGGAAGATGACTGGCTACTTTATTGTCTGAAATGAGACACTTGAAAGTGAAAGGAGGTGCTATACAATCGTGCCTGGACTGGGATTTTTCTAAGGGAGCCCAAATCCTTTACAATATATATCATGTTTTCAAAAATGAATATCATTCCTGGACAACATTTAAGCAATTATTTTCTGTGTTATCAGTAAACATTTTTAAAAAATCAGTAAGAAAGGAAGAGGGAGAGAGAAAGAGAGAGAACAGGAGTAACTATACGCGCGCGTGCGTGCATGCATGTGTGTGTGTGTGTGTGTGCGCGCGTGTGCGCGCACGTGTGTTGAGGTGGGGGCCTAAAAGAGGGTGAGGATTCTTTTCATCGAGGTCTGTTTGTACAGAATTCTCTCCTTCTCCGCTTTACACTGTGAAGGAAAAGCCCAGCTGGGATAACAAGCTAAGTCGCAAATCTAAGTGTAACAAGTGTCGGATTACTGATCTGAGTTCTGCTGGGCTAACTCGTAAATCTAAATTAATAAGTGCCGGTTTGCTGATTCCCTGTTCATATTTTGCTAGCCAGCTGGATTTTCAAAGAGACATATCTGGCCTTGAAATGTTGGTTTGCTGCCTCACTGCCTCTACTTTCGTGATAATGATGTTGCTAAAGCTATTGCGTGCCTATTGGCCGAATACCCCAAGCTGGTACTTAACCCTATAAAACCTCACGTGCACGTCTTGGAGGTGCTCAAGGCTTAGGAGCAGAAGCCCCTCTGAGCCCGCCGGCGTAATAAATCTGAGTACTCCAACCCTCCGAGTGGTGCTTGTTTCTTGGCCGGCCTGTCATTTCCATAACAGCACCGTTGACAATAAGAACGTCACTCTCGTTCCGGCATAAAGAAGACATCTGGGGAGGGTGGGGTGGGGGGTGGGGTGTAGATCTATGTTATGTCCTGATTCCAGGAAGGAAAGGGGCAAGGGTCAGCGTGCCCTTCTTTCTGGGGTATCTGTCTGTTCGCTTTTGGTGTTCGGCTGGTTTGGTTATTTCAGCTTTCTGTTTGGTTCCTTTCACAGATCCAGTGGCTCAAAACAGCATTCTGATTTTCTTTTCTCCTGGGGTTTGGTTTTTGATAGGTAGAGGGACAGGGCCCACGCAGGGGTGGGGGTGGGGGGTCACTGTGCCGGAGAAAGGGAGGCGGCTGTGGTGAAATCATCGAGCAGAGGGGATTTCTACGAGAGGGACTCTCCGAAGTGAATGGGGTCCAAGGAGATCAGCAGGGTTTCTGTGTGCTCGTTTGGTTTTGTTCGTGCGTGTGTTTGTTTTTTCTGGACGAGGCCAAAGAACTCTTCAGGTGGAGGTGTGTGTCCAAAGGGTATGACAGGATGGGAGGATGCGGGGCGAGTCAGTCCATGTGCCCAGAAAGAGAGAGAATCTGTCATAGCTGAGACTCAGGCCTTTTTCAGACCTAGGCCCAGGGAGCAGTTCGGCTCCGAGCATTCACGGAGAAGTTCGCCGCCACCTCAGTCCTGTCCCCCACCCCCGCCCTCCCCCACGCCTCAGCCCCCAGTGAAGGAGGAATCATGAAGTGGCCGCACTTAGGCTAAGCCAATTTTTGGCTTTATGCTTACTGCTTGCTTTTAGAACGATCAGCAAACTCGACTGACCAGACACCGCTCCCAGCTCCAGGCCCACTGTTAAAAACAGCTAAAGTTGTCGATTCTAACTGTTTGATTTGACCTTCCTCTGATCGTTCAACTTGACAATCATGTTTGGCGTCTGAGTCTTTCCCCAGGAAGGGAGTCACGGGAGGATAAGCTCAGGAGAACGACCAGCCCCCTCCCACCCCCCACCCCCCTCCCCGAGTTCCTCCGTGGCGCTGGTGCCGCCGGGTGAGTCTGACCAGATAAAGAAGGTCACGGGCTGATGACCTACTAGACCACCAGGAGGTCCCATGTTATCAGACACTCATCCAGATTTAGGAGGAAGTTTCATCAGAGACCCTTGTTGATCATGAGCACCTTTTGTGCTCCCGCCTGTTGTGATTCCCTTTCATGCTCCAACCTGTTCGTCCACAGAAGCATGAAACCCCAACCCCAAGACGGGTTCACAGTTTGGAGGGCACTAGCCTGCTGTGAGTCCCCTTTGCCCAGCAAAGCAATCAAGCTGCCTCTTTTCTTCTAAACTCTAAGACCCTGTCTCTGGGTTATTTGGCTCGTCAGGGACGGGGTGGGGGAGGGCGATCTTTCGGCAACACCCGCAGAAGTTTCCCTGAGTGGCAGGAACCAGCGTGGCCCTCAGGCCTCAGCCCCGCAGGCAGGCAGGCAGGCAGGCAGGCAGGCAGGCAGGCAGGCAGGCAGACAGGCAGGCAGGCAGAGTTGGAGCGACCGTTGGTCCCGCCCCCGCCCGCGCACCACCCCCCCCCGCCCCCGCCGCTGCTTCCGCCGCCGCCGCCGCCACCGCCGCCGCCGCCGCCTCCCAGGCCTTCTCCACCGATCGGTCCCAAATCGACTGACTGTCTCCTGGAAGCGGGGGCGGGGACGTCAGGAGGATCCATTCGGCAGGGCCTCGTTCAATCGCTTCATTCAAATGCAGAAAGCTCTGTGCTCAGGTCAGAGCCTTTGACTTGGCCTCCGGCTCCTCTCTGTTGAACGGCTTTTGTTCTTTGGTTTCAATTTCCCCACCCTTAGGCCACCCCGTCCCAACTGCACGGAGGGAGGCGGGAGGGAGGGGGAGAATCTCGCCTGGTCTCAGGCCAAAGGAGTCCCCTCCTTTTCCTAATCTGGGTAAACCCCACTACACCGTTTGAGAATCATGGAAGGGCATGGAAGCAGACCTCTGACTTGATAGATTCCTCTGGGATGGGAGACTTTAAAAAAACAAAATTCTTTTTCCCCTGCTTCCAGGGAGGCAGAAAGGAGGGCCAGAGTGTTCCTCTTGCCTCGGGCAGTTCTTTGTTTGTTTCTTTCTTTCTTTTGTTAAATCATTTTTTTTTCCTTTTTTTCTTCCAGTTTTATTGAGACAGAGTTGACATACAGCAGTGTATACTTTGGGGGGGGGGCGGGGAGAGGAATTCGATTTTATGTATTTATTTTTGACCGAAGGTACTGGGGATTAAACCCAGGACCTTGTGCTTGCTTGCTAAGCACACAGTCTACCACTGACCTATACCCTCCCCCTTGGCCAGTTGTGAAGTCCCTTTCATTCAGCATAGTCCATCGGGCACATTTTGGGGCAGCCTACTCTGGACCCCAACATTTCCCTATTCTGTAACTTCCCTGGAAGTTTTACACATTAAAAGCTGGGCTGTTGACTGTGCATGTGCGTCCATGCGTGCGTGCGTGCGTGCGTGTGGTGTGGGGGCAGGAGGGAGGGAATAGTTTCCTAGAGGGCCTGCGTTTCATGGACCCAGTTTCTTAGTTCTGAGAACAGGTCTGTTCAAGGAAACAGTTGTAGTATCTCGTCTCAGGAGGCGGTGGTGTCGATGGGCTTCTGAAGCTAGGCCTAGGGAGCAAGCAGTCAGGTATCGCCTAAGAGGCACTTGTGTGGAAAACCAAAGTACAGCACAAAGGTTAATCATTGGAGCAGATGAGAAACCAGATTCAGGGCCGGGAGTAGGGGGTCAGTCTGGTAGGAGATTTCCACACATCGGGGTCATCGAAACGGCTCGAGCAGTTTGAAATGCCTCTGATGATGTCCTGGGGTGTTTGGCTCAACTCTCTGAGCGGCTCCTCCAAAAACAGGCCCTAGGATGGTTTCCACAGGAGCTGTTGTGGCCATTTCTCTGACGTTTACCTCCCGTTGTCCAGCTTCAGTCTGCAGGGCTTCAGGAGACGGAGCATTTTAGTACTCAATGATGCCAAGACAAAAGGGTGAGAGAAAATGGGAAACGTTCGTGGAGATGGTCCTAGGCAGATAGTGGAGGCAACTAGAAGACCTTCAGTCTCCGGGCCGGCTTTCAGGTTGAGACAAAAACCCTAAGGCAAGCGCTTGCTGCCACAGCACATCGACTAACACGGGAACCATCCAGAGAAGATCAGCACGGCCCCTGAACGTGGACGACACACGCACATACGTGAAGCGTTCCGTAGCTTTAGTGATGTCAGTCACCCAGAGGAAGACAGATATCCTATGCCATCACTTCTAGGTGGGATCTGAAAGTAAGTCAAGACACCCATCCATACATAAATAACTCCATTTTAAAAAGACTCCAAGGAACCTATTTACAAACCAGAAACAGACTGGACTCGCAGACATGGAAAAGAAACCGATGGTTAACACAGGGGACAGGGTAGGGTGGAGGAACGGGGGAGGGCAGAGGGATAAATCAGGAGTTTGGGATTAGCAGATATAAACCACCCTATACAAACTAGGTACACAAGTAGGTCCTACTGTCTAGCACAGGGAACTATGTTCAATAGCTTGTAATAACCTATCCTGAAAAAGTATACGTGTGTGTGTGTGTGTGTGTGTGTGTGTGTGTGTGTGTGTGTGTGAATAAGTGAATCACTATGCCGTACGTCATAAATGAACACAACATTGTAAGTCAACTATACTTCCATTGACAGAGAGTTCCTACAATAAACAGGCAGGCAGGCAGGCAGGCAGGCAGGCAGGCAGGCAGGCAGGCAGACAGACACAGACACAGACACACAGACACACAGACACACAGACACACAGACACACACACACACAGACACACACACACACACACACACACACACACACCCCACAGACACAGGGGAACCCTAAGGAAAACGAGTAGCACTAGTATCTCTTATCCATGCATGTCTATCCCAGTTTAATGGAAACCTAAGTTTTTGCCTCCAAGTCAATGATGCTAATAACTCTGCTGCCAAGAATAGAAAAATCCTCACGGAGGATTTCTGAATCCCAGAAGGGTCAGGGAGGGAGAAAAAGAGAAAGGATTCCATTCTGCTGACAGAGGTATGATAGTTACCATGTGGGTGTCCGCCTCTAAAAGGGAAGGAAGGGGAAAAAACAAAAGTTTATTTTCCCTTGTATCTGAAAAGAAAAAAATTTAAAACTCAATCCTCTTGGAGACAAGAAGTCGTACACACCTCATGTCACTGATTCTCCTCCTCCACCTCCTCCTCCTCCTTCCTCTACTTCTTCTTCTAGTCTATATCTCCCATGGATTCTGACGACCTTGCCTGATGATGGCGGGTGATGGGGGCAGAGATCGATCCTTCTGAGAAGTAAGTTGGCAAGCGCTTTAGTGAAGCCTCGTAGGATTTACCCAGCGAAGCGGGTGCCTTCGTCCCTGGAGGCTGCGGAAAGTATGTCCCCAAGTCACATACGCATGTGTTTGTCTTTTGTTGTCGTTGTTGTTGTTGTTGGTGGTGGTGGTGGTGGTGTGTGTGTGTTTGTTTGTTTGTTTATTTGTTTGTTTGTTTGTTTGTTTGTTTGTTTGTAGCAGTGTCCTGGCCATGCTGATGGCATCAGGCTTGCAGCGGGGGAAGGAAGGCTTCAACCCCTTTGGAAGTCATACCTACCATCCCAAGAACGTCTGGATGACCCCTACTATGTGGCAGTTGAATGGGGGCCAGTTACTGGGGTTCAGCGTGTCCAGAGAGAGGAGGTCTGAGGCCTCTGGGGACAAAAAGTTTGTACGTATGTATGTATGTATGGCCAGTTGACTGTTTTTGCGGTCCTATAGGAATCTTCCTGCCCCTGTCTATTGAACAATGGGAGTCATCTTCCAAGTGCCCTGACACCAGACACCACGGTGGGTGAAGGAATGCGGGTGGGGTGGGGGTGGGTGGGGGAGGTCATCCAGGAAGCTGGGAGAAACCGAGCACGTCCGTGGGTCAGTGGGTCGGCCTGTCGGATGGTCGCCATGCTGGGTTTCCCCTAACCCAGGCCATTTGCCGAATGGACAGAACAGACTGGGGCCACGTGTGCCACCCACCCTCTTTCCGGAGGCTGTGGTCCACTGTGTTTACATGAAAGTCAGTGAAGGAGGCATCTCCTCGGGACTCGGTTCCGTCCCTTTCACGAGAGCCTCCACTTTGGATGACAGCCAGCCAGCCAGCCAGCCCTCGATGCCAGGGCAGTAGACAACTGCCAGGAATATCCCATCCTTTCTGGAACCCTGAGTGTACCCACCTGTACAGACACAAGGCTGAAGAATACATGACGTTCCTTCCTAGTTGACAGCACTCCCCATGTCACTGAAACAGTGTCCAGTACGCTGACGTCATCTCCTCCCTCTCCCACACCCCCGCACGCGCACAAACACGCGCGCGCGCGCGCGCGCACACACACACACACACACACACACACACTCTGTCTGTCTGTCTGTCTGTCTGTCTGTCTGTCTG
Source organism: Camelus bactrianus (assembly GCF_048773025.1). NCBI lineage: Eukaryota > Metazoa > Chordata > Mammalia > Artiodactyla > Camelidae > Camelus > Camelus bactrianus. The sequence goes on along the minus strand of NC_133546.1, from coordinate 89,752,819 downwards.
TCTTCTAAGGATGGAGAAGAGTTTGCTGAGCTATTTCGGGTGCCCTCTCATCCTAGTTCCTATCTCCAAGTTGGTTCAAAGTCCAAAAGGCGGTCAAGCACTTAATCAGATAGGTCCCTCGTAAAGAATGCCTCCCACATCACGACGACAGGCTTCTTAGGCCAGCCGAGAAGCTCCTTCAGTTCTGCGCCCATCTTGGCTCTAAGTTGATATCAGTCTGTTACGGAAATGACAGGCCAGCCAAGAAACAAGCACCACTCGGAGGGTTGGAGTACTCAGATTTATTACGCCGGCGGGCTCAGAGGGGCTTCTGCTCCGAAGCTCTGAGCACCTCCAAGACGTGCACATGAGGTTTCATAGGGTTAATTACAAATATGGGTCTATTCGCCAATAAGGCTCAAACAACAAAAAGCAAAGGATCAGTACACTGGAGCTTATCAATTTGGAACAGATCACGTTACTGACACTTGTTGAGCTTGGATTTACGAGTTAGCTTGTTAGCCCAGTAAACTGACACTAAACTTCAGATTTACGAGTTAGCCCAGCAGAACTTAGATCAGTAAACGGACACTTATCACACTTAGATTTGTGACTTTAGCTTGTTAGCCCAGCTGGGCTTTTCCTTTACAAGTCCTCCAGGATCCAAGAAAGCCACGTTGGAAAACAAGTGGTGATTCTGATGGGACAGGAGATCAGTCATTTGGGGGCGAAGGGTGGGGTAGGGAGACATACCAGCCTGTCTGTCTGTTTTCACCCAGTGTGGGAGCCGTCCCAAAGAGATAACTCGAGAAGAGAGAAACAGGGAATTGACAAAGAACACGTGCAGTGGCGTGCCCTCCCCCCCCCACCCCAGGAGAAGGCCAAGCCAGAAGTCCCTCCGGATGGCGGGTTCCGGACTCCAGCTTCCAGGGGAAGCGATGTTTTTTTCCTCCCCATTTCAGGCCCGGAAGAAGAGGGAGAGGCAGAGTGTCCTTCTCGGGCATCCGCTGTTTCTGAAGCACGCTTGTTGCCAAAAGATCGGCCCCCGTCCCCGACGAGCCCAAGAATCCAGAGACAAGGTCTTGGAGCTTAGAAGCAAAGAGGCCATTTTATCGCTCTGCCGGGCAAAGGGGATTCACAGCAGGCTAGCGTCTTCAAAACTGTGTACCCACCTTGGGGATGGAGTGGGTGGGGTGGTTCTAGAGCCATAGCTCAAACAATCGGGCATCGATCACCATCCACAGAATCGTTTTCTCATCAGAAGACTCAGAATGGTGTCACGATGCCTCCAGGTGACCCATTCTATAGAGGCTGGTGGTTAGATCTCGTTATCTCATAAGCACTCAAGGTGTGGCCTTCTTGGTCACTCAGGCTATTTTGTCAGGTCATTAGTCCCGTGACCGACCTTCTCCTCGGAGAAAGACTCAGAGACCCAGCATGATGATGACTTTCAATGAGTGAAATACAGTAGAAACAGTAAGATCGATAGCTTCCAGTTTCAACAACAGGCCTGGAACCGTGAGCAGCAACCAGTCAGTCAGGACAGTTGACCGTTTTCAGGGCGAGCATAAGAAACCGAATGACACCCCCCCCAGCAAATGAATGAGTGAATGAATGAATGAATGAATGACCTAATGATCCTCCCCTCCCCCCCCCGCCAAAAAAAGAAGCAATAATCCGTTAGCCTAATTCCGGCCATTTTATTCATCCTCCTTCACCCTGAAGCCCCAGTCACCCACGTGCCACAGTGGTCTGTTTTCTGGTTTCCTCCACCACCCCACCCCCCACCAACCACCACCCCGCCAACATCCCCCCATGCCCAACCACCGCCCCAAGTGTGGGACTGGACGGGGGTGCAGGGGGCTGAGGGGGCGGCAATGGCGGCTTGAGGTGAGGGTGGGGAGTGTTCCGCCCAGATCGTATAGGAAGCTCAAACACAGCTGCAGTACGAGACAAGATGGTAGATTTCTGTGAGTCCTCCCTCCTCTTAAAATCCGTCCTAAGGAGGAGACAGACAGAAAGAGAAACATCACCCTCACTCCCAACGCCTCCTGCGCCCTCGATGCGCCCCAAAACAACAACAAGAAAAACAAAAACAAACACGACCACAAATAAGTCGCTATCCCTGGGGAAGAAGGATTCGATGGCATGGGGATATCATTCTAAAATTCATTCCCTCTTCATCACATTTCATGGAAACCGATTGCAATCTATGAGGCCCTGTGAAGGTAGGGGTTGGGGGGGTAGGGAGGAGGGAGGGAAGTGAAGGGGGGGAGAGGGAGAGAGGGAGGGAGAGAGAGAGAGAGAGAGAGAGAGAGAGAGAGAGAGAAAGAGCAGAGGAGAGGAGGGATAAAAGGGGAGAGGACAGGAAAGGAGAGGAGGGAAAAGAGGGGAGGGGAGGGGAAATGAGAAGAGGCGAGGGGAGAGGAGAAGAGGGAGAGGAGAGGAGTGGAGGGGAGAAGAGAGGAGTGGAGGGGTGAGGGGGAAGGGGGGAGAACAGGGAAGAGGAGAGGAGGGGAGAGGAGAGGAAAGAGAGACAAGGGAGACAGACAGACACGCATGCGCGCGCGCGCACACACACACACAGAGAATAGCGAAATGGAGAGAGAGGCAGAGAGAGAGAGAGAGAGAGAGAGAGAGAGAGAGACAGACAGACAGACAGACAGACAGACAGACAGACAGACAGACACGGATCTAGGTCAGGGATACTACACATGGGTATTCTTCTGAGTGATTTTATGTGTTTTCTCAATCGCCACCTCTATGGAGATAAAAATCGCTCCCACAAGATGAAGGGAGTCCTTCTGCCACCGCCCACGGCCCCGCCCACCAGCACCGCTTGTGTTTGTCAGGGATTCCAAGCCAAAGCACGTGGAGGAGCGGGAGAGCTTCCTGGCAGCCCAAGGAGGAGGAAAGTCCGGCAGCATGAGAGAGGTGGTTGGCACGGGGAAGCTGGAGGCCGGCTGACGAGAAGATGGGTGAGGGGGCAGGGAGGAGGGTTTCCCAAGTTGGAGAGCCAAGACGAGGGAGGGGAGCTGTCGGTGGCTGCGTTCTGACCCCGACCCCAACCCTGACTGGAGCGGATCCCTGAAAGGAGGCGGTTCGGGCTCTCTGGCCGAGAACGCCCCTCTCTTCCTCTTTGTGCAGAAACACCTTCCGCAGACCGAGAAAGTCCATCCCGAGACCCTCGTCGGAAGAGTCCTTTCCAGACCCATCACGATCCTCCTGGGCCAAGGGGTCCAGGGGATGGGGCGGGGCCTCCATTCGATCCGTCTTCCGTCCGTCCGTCCATCCACAAGATCTTGAACATCCATGTAGGATTCTGGATGGTAGCAGTTTTCCAGGATCCTCGAAATCCTTGTAAGTCCTCTCCTGGCAGATTCGACCCCTAGGTCGTACCGCGCAGCACAGGGCACTAGATTCAGTCCCTCGGGACGAGGGTTCCTGAAAAAGACCAGGAAAAAGAAGAACAGAATCACTATGGTGTGCACCAGCCAGAAACCAGCACCACCTTGTCACTCGAACAGACTTGCAAAAGGCGGGGTAGGGAGAGAAAGTCATAGGATGGCTACCATCCCTCCCACCCCCACCCCACACGCCAAGCCCCAGACCATCGTCATCCCTGCTCCCCCTCCCCTCCCCTTTCCTCTCCCTTCCCCCTCCCCCTCCCCCTCCCCTCCATCGACGCCCGCCTCCCGCTTGTACCCCACTCCTCTGAACCCAGCACCACCCACCCCAGCCTGGACGGGCTCGGCTCAGATCGGCTCGGCCCGGCTCGGCTCGGCCCGGCCCGGCCCGTCCATCCGGTCGACTTCTTCGCAGGGTCTAAAATAGCGCCCGGCCGACAGGCAGGTGGCACATGGCACATGGCACATGGCACATGGCAGGGGAGCGAGCGGGACGGTTCGGGATCTCTGGGTGGCAGGGACACGCGGCCGGACAACCAGGAGCACGGACGGCCTGGCGTGCGTTTCTCCGCTCGGGGGGGCCTCGACCAGAGACCGTGGTACGGGGAACGGGGACACACACACACCACACACACACCACACACACACACCACACAGACACAGACACACAGACACACAGACACACAGACACACACACACACACACACACACACACACAGACACACACACACACCCCTTCACCCCCACCCCCAAACCTCTGACAGCTTTCGTTTGTTTTCGGCCGACCGTCCCTCGATGAGGTACGAGTGCCTTGGCTGGGGCTGGGGGGGGGGTGGAGTTCCTCCCTCCACAACGACCCCACACGGGCTCTGTTCTGGTCACCCGAGTCCTCTTCCAAGTCAGACCACAGGCCTCCATCACCCGGCGCGAGCACTCGGGGAAACAGTCACCATCCTCATCGCTCCGCTCCACCTCTACACGTGAAGAACTGTTCCCAGCCCACGCCACTCCACCCCACCCCACGCCCCGATGCCACCCACCGCAGTGGAGAGAAACGAGACGAATCCACAGACGTGCATCAATCCGATGAAGAAAACGACGGCCCTATTCCAAGGAAGCATAGATATCTAGGTAGGAGATTCATCGAGTACTATGGAGGCGGTGGGAAAGGGGGGGGTTGCGGTGGGGAGGGTCTAGAGATCAGGCAGTACAGCCCATGCTTAGCATGGAAAAAATAAAGGTCCAGGGTTCAATCCCCAGCACCTACTCTTCAAAAATAACCCGAGAAGAAGCAAGACGGCGGAGTAGAAGGACGCTCGTAGCTCACCCTCTCCCACAAATACACCAAAACTCACATCGACGGACCCACTCGGCCAATCAGACCACCTGCGGAACTCCGACAGAACACCGCCCTCTTCGAAAGACAAAGACGCCCAAACTCTGGTAGGAGAAAAGGAGAAAAGAAAGAGTCAAAAGCAAAACAGTGCGGGAGGGACCGGCAGAGGAGGAATAGGGCTCGTTCGCCAGACCTCCCCGTCTCCAACGGAGAGGCCGACGGGACGGTGGGGGAGCCTCCGAGTCTCAGATCTGCCCGGAGCGCCCCTTGACCGACCGACCCAAGTGAAACGGGCACAGAGGGTCCCCGCGACACCCAGCCCGAGTCGCAGGCCGGCAGCCGGGGGCCGGGACAGGCCGCACGAGCCGGGCAGAGGACCGTGGCGGCGGCACCACGCGCCGTGGCCGGGAGGGGATACAGAGCAGAACAACCCGCCCCCCCAACCCGTCCATTACGGGGAAAGAAAGGCAAAGCAACACGGCCGGTGTGCCCTGGGGAGAGGGGCGCCGTAGCCTCCATCTCCTCAGACCCGCGGCGCCATCACCGGCCCTTCTCGCGAGAAGAGAGGCGGGGCGCAGCCACAGCCGCCATAGCCCCTGGCGCGCGGCGCGCAGCGCGCGGGCGGGGGCGGGAGCGGGGGCGGGGCCGAGACTCGAATCCGCACCCGGGGGCTCTGCAACCTCCTAGGCAGGACTGAGACTCGTTTTCAGCCTGAGGCAGATATTATATATCTGCCCCGGTACCTCAGAGAACTCGCGCCACCAAGACTAAGAAGGAGCCGAGTTTTGGAATGCAGCAGGGGCGGGGCGGTTCCACGGTCTTCCCCGAGCCCACCTACGGAGAGGAGCGCCGACCCGAGGCGGAGCACACAGCCGCACAGAGCAGCGGAGCGACCGGCGCCGGGAGAGGGCAGGCGGCCAGCCACCCTCCCTCCTTCCCGGCAGGAACGCAGCATCCGACCGCGGTGCCAGGAGGGGGCGCGATCTACTTGCCCACAGGCACCGAGGGCAGCACAGACGAGGGCGCCGACAGAGGGCCCGCGGAAACAGCAAGCTGAGTTCACGAAACAGGGCGACGACAGAAAGACTTCTCGGTGAAACCGTTAAGAGCGCACCGTCTCCAGGAGAACACATCCTTTTTTTTTTTTTTTTCCTCTTTTTTTTTTTTCTTTTCCTTTTTCTTTTTTAATCTCTTTTATATCGGTTTTACCTTCTGTTACCTTTTTAACCTTTACTTTTGAACAGTCGTATACGTTTACGGTTTTAATCCCTTTTAAATGTTTCATTTCAAGTCTTTTCATTATTATTATTTTTAAACATCCACCCCCTTCCCTTTTTCATTCTCTTGGTTTTGATCTCCTGTTACTGGTTATTCACAGGTTTCAAATATTGTTTCTCGATTTTTTTCCTCCTTTTTATTAAGGTTATTAAAAGACGTCTCAACTCGATCGCTATTCTGCTTCCACTTACTCTTCTATTCATGATTACACACTGTCTTCAAACCTTTTCTTTCTCCCGTCTTTTAAAATCCTCTGTTTTATCTTTTGTTAAAATCTGTTCTATTTCCGATTACCTTTTAAAAATTTACTTTTGAAACAACTGTATATTATTTTCTGATCTTTTCTATTTGTTTTTAAAGGCTTTTAGAAGACGTCTCAGCTCAATTGCTATTCTGCTTCAACTTGCTCTTCTATTATTGATCGTACACTGTTTTCAAACCTTTTTTTCTCCATTCTTTTAACATCCTGCCCCCACCCCCTCTCTCCCTCTCCCCCTCTGTCTCTGTCTCTGTCTCTCTCTCTCTCCCCCTATCCCCCTCTCTCTTTTAAAGTTTTATGCCTGCCTAGGCTTTCGATAAATACATAAACTCCTTAAGGACACCAATAGATAACTGATACTCCTTAAGCCACAGTGCCAGAGAGATAGGAGCATTATGAAGAAGCAGAGGAACCACTCCCAATTAAAAGAGCCAGAGAAATTCCCTGAAAGCACGAT
>NC_133546.1:89710318-89730318 GCF_048773025.1 Camelus bactrianus | reverse complement strand
TCCCACACCCCGGCCCCGCCCGCCGCCGGGACTCGCGCGCAGCAGGCTAACCCCCCCAACTCCAGAGGGTAGCCCCTTCCACTCGCTCACTCGTCCGTCTGCGTCTCGTCTGTCCGTCCACCACCACCACCCAGCTTCGTCTGGCTCGCCCCCAGGCCTCGCGGCCCGGGGAAACGCTGCCGAGCGAGGCGGCCCGACCCGTGGCCCACGCACCGCCACCGGTGGCTGCGTCTCGGGACCGGAACAGGTGGGGTGGCTCCTCGCGGCGCGGAGACTGGTGGGGGGGGCCCAAGTCGGGGTGGACCGCCTTCCCCCTCCCCCCCACGGCACGCGCCGGGGAGGCCAAGCCCGCGCACACGCGCGCGCGCGCTCGCACGGCCCCGCGCCAGACGCCGGGCCCGGCCCGGCGGAACCCTCCCCCGACTCGGAGGGGGGAGGCGCGGGCCACAGCAGGCCAAGAACAGCACTCGGCCCCACCGCGGGGCCAGCGCAGCCCACACGCCAAAGCGACGGGGCCCTGCCCACACGCCGCGGCAGTCGCTCCCCGTGGAGAGTGACTGCACGCTCTGGATGGAGGAGCGGCGGCTGGGGGGTCCGGTGCCCCCAAGGCTCCCCTCTCAGATCGCTAGAGAAGGCTTTCTCACCGAGGGCGCATCGCCCCCCACCCAGCGTGCCCCGTTCAGGCCTACGGAAGCCCGCCGACGTGTACGCCAGCGCTCGGCTGGGCAGGAGGGGTCTGCGGTAGGGGTAAGCAGCGGGCCAAGAAGCGAGCGTTCGCGGTCGGGACCGGGGAGAGCCCGTGCGTGCCACCTCGCGAGGAGACGCACCCAAGACCGTGTGGGGACGGGACAGACGCCCGCCCCCCACCGGCACATCACCCGGCCCCACCACGATCGCTCCCACGCCCGGGCGCGAACCCCGCTGAGGGGGACCCACCCGGCGTGCGCCCGGCCACGTCAGTCCCCCCCCCGGTACAGGGTGAGGACTGACGTTCAGGAGGCGGCCCCGGCCCCACCGAGGGTGGGGAGCGGACACGCCTCGCTTACCGTCTCGACCCCTCCCCCACGCCTCAAGAGAGGCGCTCGGGAGACACGACCACCGCAGGGGTTACCCGAGAGGACTCGCTGGGGACGGGAAGCGATGCCGCCGCTCGGCCTCGGGCACCTGAGGGACAACCTGGAGCGCTCCAGGGGCACCGCAGAGGACCAAGGCGAGACACGCTCACACCCCGACGAGGGGGTACGTGGCGTGGCGGCGGGGCAGCCCTCCCCCGCCGCGGGGGAGGGCCGCTCGCGAGACAGGACGCCGAGCAGGCGAGGAGGCGAGAGTGTCTGCCGCGTCGCAAGACCCCGGCCTCGCCGACACCACAAGGCACGGGAGACCGAGGTCGGGCCGGAGTCCGCACCCCTGCCTTCCCCCCGCCACCCACGGGCGGCAGAGGAGAGGCGAGGGGCCCGCAGGCAGAACGAGAAGAGAAGCCACGTTCGCCATGAACGTCCCCGTCCCTCGTCTGGCGCGGCTTAGGCCCGGCCCGGGGGAGCATGACTTCACCACATCGGTCAGGTGAGTGAATGAGTGAGTGAGTGAGCGAGCGAGCGAGCGAGCCATGTGGGGCAGGGAGGCCCCAGAGGGGAGGGCCCGGCGAGGACAACCACCAGAGGGGCCTGCTTCAGCCTCGCCAGGCACCACCCACTCCTCAGTCCTCTCCGAGGAGAGCGGCCAACGACCCCAGGCGGGGAATGCCTGACACGCGGCACGGAGCCTACGGGGGTGGGGTCGCGCCGGCCACCACCGGGTGCCTGCGGCGGGGAGCGCACGGGGTAAAAGACCCACGCCGCCACCTCACCCCACCGCCCTCGGGCCACCAGAGACCGGAGGTGGCACCACGGGCCACGTCAGCCGGACGCGCACACGAGAGCCGGCGCGCAGGCCCGGGCGGGCGGCTCAAGTGTCAGAAGCGGAGTCGGCTACCAGGCCAGGGCTCACGCAGAGAGAAGCCCAGAGCCTCGCACGCGTCCGGAGACCCAACACTCGGTGACAGACACCGAGGAAGACCGTGTCAGCACCTATCTGCTGGCAGAAAATGCCCAACACGACAGGAAAAATGACAGCGCCCAGAAACGGGGCGGGTCCACGATTTGCAAGGGGGGACCCCGGGACCTCGGTCCGGCCACCTGCCCCCAGCCCTACCCCCATAAATGGCAGCCCCGAAGCTCTCGGGGGCCATCTGATCGACCGGGGTGGGGGGGGGGGTTGGTAGGGGGAGGGGAGAGGGGAGGGGGATTAGGAGGAGGCTTAGGAGGAGGAGTGGGAATGGGAATGGGAATGGGAATGGGAATGGGAATGGGAATGGGAATGGGAATGGGAATGGGAATGGGAATGGGAAGGGACGAGAGGGAGACGGGATCAGGCCGGGGACGCCCTGCCCTTTTCTCGCCCGCGTGGCCGGGGACTCGGGGAGATGCCACAGAGGCGCCTCCGACGAGAGGGCCCCCCACGAGGGACCGCTCCCGAGCACCGGGCCCCGGGCCCCGGGCCGGGGAAAGCCTGCCTCCCCCACATCCCTCGCAGGACGCCCCCGTGCCGGTCCCCGAGTCCGGATGAAGTCTCGGTCCCTCCAACGCCACCAGAACCCACGCGGGCAGGCTTACGGGCCGGGGGGCACCCCCTCCCAGGCCTCCCGCGCCAACAGGGGCCGGCCCAGCCACGTCTCCGGATCCATCGGGACTCAGAAAACATTTCATCCAAGGAGGCGCCTCCGACGACCGGGAACCCCAGCGCGCCCGTCCACGGCCTCACCGCACTGGGCCCGGGCCGCTCCTCGCCTCAGGAGCAGTCGTCCAAGGGACGCAGACGAGGGCCTGACCACCTAGCCGCCGGCGGCCCGGGCGCGGGACACTCTCTCCCTTTCCCCCGCGGCGGCAAGGCGCAGGCCGTGTCCGATCGGCTCGGGTCGGTCTCCGCGGCTGGAGGGGCACAGGCGGATGCTGGTCGACCAGGCCAGGCCACACGGCTTCCCCCGGCACACGAGATCCCGGGAGCGCGGCGACAGTCACCCCCTCATCATCCTGCGAGTCCAATCTGCGCCGAGAGCAGGACGCGCCCGCGGCTCAGCGCCACGGGGACTGTCACCGCCGGTGTCGCCAGCCTCCCCGAAGTCTGCCTCGGGCCCCGCCGCCGAGCCCCATCCCTTGCCGAGGTCGCCGACGCTCGGGAGAAGAGGGACGATCTCAGAGCGGCAGCCAGATGGCGCCCGACAACCGTCGCCAACGTCCCCGGAACCGATCCCGACCGCCGCCGGCCGCCCAAACGCCCGAGCTCGTCCCGGACTGAGGCGCCGGGCGGCCCCGTGGCATCCGCCTCGGAGCCCGCTCACCCTCGTCACGGCACGGCACGGCACGACACGAGGCGACACGACGCGACGCGGCGCGACGCGACCCCGGCAACAGATCAGGGCGGGGAGGACGGAGGGAGCCGGGGTTTGGCAAGACACGGCCGGCCGGGCGGCTGCCGCGAAGGGGACGCGCTCCCCACGCGATTCCCCGGGCGGGGGAGATCACACGGACACGCCGGCGTTGCCGGGGCCGACGCCGCGGGTGGCCCAGAGCGACCAGGACGAGATCCCGGGTTCCCGGGTGGGAGGTTGGGAAGGGGAGGAGGGGAAGAGGGAGGGAAGGCGGGGGCTGGCAAACCGAAACCAGGCGAGCGCTCAGAGAACAACGCAGGAATCGGCTTTGGAGTCCGTCCTCTCGAATGCAGGAGGTCTTTCGAAAGCAGACAGGCAAAGCCCAGAAGCTAGAAAAGAAAGGATGAAGACCGCGAACCCCATCGAAGCGGAAAGAGAAATCGATCTCGGCACAGATCGCGACAAAGCCCAAAGACAACAAACGGGCGCGTGGGGAAAACGCACTCGCGGTCGGTCGTGAGAACACGGACGTCAGCACGGCTGACCACAACCGCAGGAAGGAGGAGGGAAAACAAAAAAATGCGGGCGGGGGTTCGGGGGGGCGAGTCGATAGCCACCCGCTCGGTAAATCGAGGTTCAGTGCATCTACACAGAGCAACACTGTGCATGCGCATCCGCGTGTCTGTGTGTGCGTGTGTGTGTCGGTGTGTGTGTTTGACACAGTCAACGTGGACAAGGAAACTGTAGCCCCATCCGAAAAAAAAAAAAAAAGAAAGAAAAGAAAGAAAGGAAAGAAAGAAAGGAAAGAAAGGAAAGAAAGAAAGGAAAGAAAGGAAAAAGGAAGGAAGAAAGGAAGGAAGGAAGGAAGAAAGGAAGAAAGGAAGGAAGAAAGGAAGGAAGAAAGAAAGGAAGAAAGGAAGAAAGAAAGGAAGAAAGGAAGAAAGGAAGGAAGGAAGGAAGGAAGGAAGGAAGGAAGAAAGGAAGAAAGAAAGAAAGAAAGAAAGAAAGAAAGAAAGAAAGAAAGAAAGAAAGAAAGAAAGAAAGAAAGAAAGAAAGAAAGAAAGAAAGGAAACATGAAAACAAACGACAAAACCCACCACCAAAGGGAAATCAAGTTGTAGAACTACTCTGGGGTTTAAAAACAAAAACAAAAACACCGTAGAAAAAGCACAACCGCAGCCCATCAGGGGTTCCTCTCCTCAACAGTCCAAGAACTCGGTCAACTCCACCTCCTAGAAGCCAGAAAACCAGGGATGAAACACGTGCAGGAGACCCAAACGGACGTTTTCAGTTTAAAAGGAAAAAAAAAATTATTTTTTTCCTCCCCCAAATGGGGGAGGGGGCGAGGGGGAGGATGGAGCGTAGAACTCAGCGGCAGAGTGCCTGCCCAGCACGCGCGAGGTCCAGGGTTCGATCTTCAGGACTTCCGTTCAAGTCAATAAGGAAGTCGGTAAGTCAGGCAATCACTAAGTCAGGCAACAAACCAGCAAAAGAAACGAATTACCTCCCCTCCCCGAATAAACAAACAACCACCGAAAGCAACAACAGCAGCAAGAACCAAAAAAAAAAAAAAAAAGGCCTAAATAAATAAATAAATGTAAGTAAGTAAATAAATAAATAAGTAAGTAAACAAACGAACACAATTTTAAAAAGGGGAAAACGCACACATTTCCGTTTCCAAGAGATATCCGGACAGGCCCAGAACCTGGAATCTCGACAGCAAGTTCCAAAAACAAGCAGAAAGTGCCTGCTCCTGACGGAACACGTGATAGAGACCACCGTTCGAGATGGGGCCGGGTGGGCGGGCTGGCAGGCGGACACAGAGCTCTCGACTCATACCTGACAGACTCCGCTCTCCGACGGAAGACAGAAGGCAACACGGAACAGGGGTTGGTGGTGGGGGCGAGGGGGAGAGGGCGAAACGGAGGTGGAGGAAAGCCATTAGGGAAAACAGGACAGAAGTCCCTCAAAACATTCCACAGAAAACTCCTGGAAGACCCGGCAGTTCCACTACGGGCCCGCGGATGGACGAATGGACAGTGCCACGTGGTCTGGAGAGACCTACACCTAGAGGGGATGATGTTAACTAAGTGACTTAAGTTCGAGAGGGATGTTGTCACTTCGAGGCAGAATCCCCAAGACAATACGCAGGAACACATGCAAGGAAGCTGAAACAGGCTCATGGATACCAAGAAGGAACAATGAGTGCAATGGGTGAGGGAGAGGAAAAAGTACAAGCTTCCAGTTAACTCCAATTAATAAATACACAAATTACGGGAGGTCATGGACAGCAGGGCGAGTAGAGTCAATCCATACTATTGTCATGACGCTGTCCGGTGACTGATCCGTAACCAGACTCATCACGGTGATCATCGTGGAACATGGAAGAATCCCGAATCGCTATGTTGGACACGTGAAAACGGACATCCCCTTGTCAGGTCAATTATGAGAGACAGTAGGAGAGAGAGAGACAGAGAGAGAGAGAGAGAGAGAGAGGGAAAATTCTCACTGTCTTACCGGAAAAAAAAAAAAAAAAAAAAAAAAGAGTTCAGTGAGATAAAGAGTGGATGTAGGTGAGGGCAATAGGTGGAGGAGATGAAAACCACGACGGCGACACATGTGCGGCATCCCACACGGTGGCAGTGCAGTGTGATCCTATGCATGCTCAGCCGTCTCCTAGCCACCTCCAAGTTGACATCCAGGGTCATCCTTTTAGGTTTCGTGGCTGCACTTTCGTCTGTCTCGGGCAATACTCTCCCTTGATTTTCCATGGGGGAAGGGAGGTGGGGTGGCCGGGCGGGCCACACCACGACACACCGCGTCGCGCGTGACCTGGAAAACAGATACACACCCGCCCACCACCCACGGGCTCCGAAATCGGTCACTGGTCACGACGCACACTTCGTCGGTCCCTTACGGAGCGATGGCGGACCAAACAGGCAGCGGCCAACTTTGTCGTGCACACAATGACGGTTCGTCCCTCGTGGAAACAAACTGATGACGAGACAGCGTGGTCAGGGGGCGGGTGTCCTTTCAGGAAGACAGAGTCATTGAAAGTCCCGCACACGGGAACTGTGCCAAGGGAGATCTCCATCACCCTACCCAACCCTGATCCAAATTCTCGTTCGGGCAGCTAAGGGTCAAGGTCAAAGTTTCTTTCTTCCCGGGGCAGGGGTCCTTTTGGGCCTCGATGGTTGTTCAACTGGAGAGATCACCCTTGGGCTGCATATACACTTCGGGGTGGTCCATAGGGTTCCACGACAGTCCCGCCACCAGGCAGGTGGTTCCACCTGATGAAACCGGTCTGGTCTTTCGTTCCAGGAAGACAAAGGTCCGTGGCTGAAGCCAACGAGAAACCCAGGGTGTGAGTCCGGAGCGCCACCAGTCAGGAAGATGTCTAGGCGTCGGGCTCGAAGAGGCTCGGGTGGCCTGAAAAACGCATGCGGGTTCAGGTCCACTTTCTGAGTGGCCTCCACAGCAACGGGCAGGAGGAGGGTCTCGAGAGGGGACATGGCAGTGACCTCTCTCCAGCGGATGTCCAGCTGCTCAGCCCGGCTCGGCGGGGCTTCAGGGAAAGGGCGGCTTTGGTTCTCGAGGATGCCAAGTCCAAAGCGGGAGAACCATGGGCAACGGGAGTCGGAAGAGCGTTGGCCAACCATCGGAGAAAACTCGAAGCACGCGTGACGTGGCCCAGCGTATCAGTGGAAGGCGGGGCGGGGCGGGGAGGGGGAGGGTGGCGGGAAGCACGCAAAGATGATGACACAGAACCGCATTCTCATCTCTATCACGCTGTACGAGAGTTTCCACTGAGACATGCTCCCCTTCCCCTGGTCTCTCCAAGGACGCGCATTTCTACCAAAAAATCACCCCCATTCAGACTTGTCGGCTGGCCAGATCAGCATACTTCCATGAAATTCGGCCTGAAGAGGGACAGACGTCCACGAAGCATAGCCATCGCCCCTAGAGGCTCTCGGACACCCGCTCTGCTGGAACGTTTCCTAAGGACGGCAGACGAAGACGGTCTCCACATGCTTTCCAGGAGACGTTCCTCAGAACGAGACCGTGACTGTTCCGAAGCCCGAATCGGTCACAGCAAATGTTCACGAGGAAGTCACGGTGAACCATCTGGGACACCAGTCTTTCCCAACCGGTCCACGTAGGGACATGATTTGGTCCTAGCCAGAAACAGACACTTTCTCCTCACAGCATCCTTTTATTTTAATATAATTTAATTTAATTTATTTTATTTTATTTTATTTTATTTTATTTTATTTTATTTTATTCTGTTTCATTTTGTTTTGTTTTATTGTATTGTATTGTATTGTATTGTATTGTATTGTATTGTATTGTATTGTATTGTATTGTATGTTTACATATGTACGTATGTAAGTAAGTATGTATGTATTCCGGTCTGTCTGTCTGTCTGTAGGTCCATCCATCCTCCGAAGGTATACCAGTCATGTCGGCCAACACACTGACAGATCTCGAGTCTTTTCTGTCAGAAAGATATTAAAGCACGTCCCCTTCGACTCATGGAGCCAGGAACGAACGCTTCCGTATCTCATCTTCTTTGGAAACGATCTAAACATTCCAGGGACGTCGCCAGATGCTTCAGTTGCAAGGGACCAAAAACTACGTGGAGGAGGCACCAATGTTTCAGAGATGGACCGCCTCCCCCCCCCCCACACACACACTACCCCCTCGGACTGCTTGGGGTGTGAACACTTCCTGAGACTTGAGACCGAGCCAACCATCGCTCCCAGACTCTTTTTTTTTTTTTTTTTTTTTTTCCTGGCTGACACGTTTCATGACAGAGATAACCCACAGGAACTTAATGGATTCGGGGTAAACCTAGGGAGGCGAAAAGTTTCACCTCGAATGCTGCTCGTCACAATCAAGACATGGCTCTTTTCACGAGACCGATCCCTTGACATTTGCTTTTCTGGATGAAAGGATCTGTCCTAGATCATGTCAACCTGAAGGAAAACATTTGGGTTCCTTCCTGTTCGCATTCCCTGCCTGCATGTTCCCTTGAAAACCAGTTCCATAGAGCTCTTTCATGAATGAACTCTGGCAAGTGTATGTGGAGGAAGAAACATGCCAGGCCTACAAGCCGGGGACATACACAAGTGCCTACATGCATACATGCATACATGGGACCGGGCCCTTTCCAGATCCTTGGACGGCAGTACCATAGAAATGAGGATGGCTTCCACAAGACTCTCAGGCAAGCCAAGCTCTTTTGCGAAAGCGATAGCTTGTGCACAAAGGAGAAGGTGGCATGAGGGGAGAGGGAGGGGGAGTGCCAGCTCCCTGAGCAGCAGGGGCCATGCTTTTCTACCTAAAGGAAGGGCTTTGTCTCAGGATCACTGATCACTTCCATAAATCATCCGATATCTTGGATCGGCCGCAGGCGGCTCCAGGGTGAAGAGCCATCGCCCCAGGCTCTGTGGGGAGTAGAGAAGACTTCCGTGAGGGGAAAGAAACGCATGAGAATTTTCTGCAAGAAAGCTCAGGAACAGATAATGTAAACACGGAGAGTTGAGCTTCCTGTCTCGTGACAACTAGGTCTACTGGGTCATGTCACAGAGAGCAAGCGAATCCTTTATTCCCCTGAGCCTTTTTCTTTTTCTTTCTCTATCTTTCTTTGTTCTTTGTTCCCTTTAGAGTGTGTGTGTGTGTGTGTGTGTGTGTGTGTGTGTGTGTGTGTGTGTGTGTGTGTGTGTGTGTGTCTCTGTCTGTGTGTGTGTGTGTGTGTCTGTGTGTGTGTCTGTGTGTGTCTCTGAAACTCAGGTACTGCCCTGTCTCATACAGACGAGACCAGCAGATCGACATGACCAGAGATTTTGTAGCTTTCATTTAAAAACTATAGGTCACTCACGAGTCGGGTAGGACGGGTGCTGTGTCCAGCGCAGCTCGGGACCGTGTCTGAGGACGGGCGACGCAAGAATTAAGAAACAAAGAGACCAAGTAAAGAGCGAAAATGGGACCAGGGGACTCAAGGTCTCGTGGATCTAGAGTGCCAAAAGCCTGGTCGACATCCTGTTTATTGGGAGTATACGGCTCAGGGAAAAAAAAAAAAAGAAATGCGATCAAAGAGGTGGGGCTTTAGATATTTCATGCCAGAAGCACGAAGTTCTGCTTGCTGGCTAACTGATTCATTTCAGGCCTATCCCTTCCAGGAACAATCACCCTCCTCGGGGGATGCAAAATTTCTAAGTGTATCCTGTGATTGCCTCTGGGACATCTCGAGATAGCAAATATTTCCCCGGGGTTAAACCACATGCTTTCCTGCCAGAACCAAGTTCTGTTAATGGATGATCTGGCTTCCCATGACCGTCCATTGTTTTACCCTAAGGAAATATCTGCCATCTGTTGCGCCCTCACGGTCAATCTCAGGATTGCCCCTCACACAATTTCTTGAGCATCATACATGTTATAGGTCATCGACTGTGTAAAACATGAAAACAAAGCAGGCGTGTGCATTTTTAAGCAAGTAAGTGTGAATGTAAGATTTTACGCTCATGGAAATGCTGGTGCAGCTTGGTTTCTAGTTGCTGGTTCTCCAGCAGCTTGTTTCCCAGCAGACGCGTAGGACACTAGAGAACCCACTCACTCAGAAAGAACCGATGGGACGGGTAAGGTTTTTCGGCTCGGAGGGTGAAAGCTTTTAAACTCTGTGTGGAAAAAAGACGTTTCAGGTGTATATTTCTCCTTAAGAAGGCTGCGAATTAGAGTTTCGACGAGGGAGACCATGCAGCAGTGTGTACGTTTAAAAAGGCCTCCGCGTGCCCCTCCCCACCCTTTTTTGTTTGTTTGTTTCTTCCATTCGGTTTCAGGTTCTACCTGATTCAGCCCCCTGGCCTCAGTCTCAGGCCACTGTGGGCTATGCAGACAGACGTTTCTGACGTTGTCGAGATGGACAAGATAAGGAGGGTTCCCCCCAGAGAACTGGGCCGCTGCTTCTATGAGATCAAAAAGCTGACCTACTCATCCAGTTCTATGTTTAGAAATTTGCTCCTTTCTGGGAAAGCGTAGAGCTCTGCGGTAGAGTGCGTGCTCAGCATGCACAAGGCCTTGGGCTCAGTCCCCAGTACCACCACTGAAAACGTATAATAAATCTAAATAATTAATTGAAACGTAGATAAAGACACCTAATGACCCGTCCCCCCTCCAAAAAGATAAAAACTTCTTGTTAAAAAATTTTTTTTTATTTTATTTTTTTATTTTTTTAGTTAAAAAGGCAGGAGGAGGACGAGGACGAGGACGAGGACGAGGACGAGGAGGACGAGGATGAGGAGGAGAAATTAGCTTCTTTCCAACAAGGAGATTTCCAGGTCAAATGGAGAGCCAAATATTTCTATGTTCTAAAACTTCAGCTTTCCACGTATCCTGGCGTCAAAACGTCGGCACGGGTAAAGATTGTTCATCATTCTGTGACTATGCACTTCCTGCATTTTGGAGTGTTCATCTGTCCTTTCTCTTAGGAATAGATGATCATCAGAAATAGCAGTTCTGTTGATTAAACCCCCTTTTAACATATCGTTGTTTCCTGGTCACTAAAGTTACCTAATAATCACTTCACAGTCTATGGAAGTCAAATCATTGTGCTGTACACCTGAAACTGATAGAGGGCTGTATGTCAAACCTATGTCAATAAAACTGAAAAAAGAAAAGAAGAAGAAGAAAAGAAAAGTCTGCTTGCTCGGGGCATCCGGTAAAGGCCCTCTTTCTGAGCGCACAAGTCAACCTCGGGCCGATTCACCCTGTCCCTGAAGAAGGGCAAAAATCCTCCACTCTATCTCCCGTTAGGTCCCGGACACTAGCCAGAGTTCCTCCTCCCTCAACCCCCACCCCGTTCCTGCGTCACACTGTGTGGGCTCAGGCACACAACCTATCGCTTTCCTTTAGCGTGTGGAATGAATATCGCCCGAAGGGAATTTCCTTTGTTGTCGTTTAAATAAACTGACGTGTTAATAAGCGCTCTGGAGGGACACATTCCCTTTGACCTGATCAGCCATAGTGACATCCCATGACCCAGGAGTGTACAATATCATGGATTGGAAAGGATCTTAGAATTCAGAAATCATGGTGACGTGGGTCTGATGACCTAGCTGGCTCCATACAAACCAAGAGATGAAGGTGCCCAACGTTTTCACTCGATGCTGCCTAAGTTCTTGACAGTCACTTTAAAAAAGGAAAAGGAAAATTTGCATGGCACGCTTAGTTTTGAGAATGCTATCTGACTGCATGGTGGAACGCAAGGAAAAGCCGTGACGCTCGCCCACGGTATCGAGAGAAACGCAGAACCGTGTTTCTGGTAGCTTTCTTCACCGCTGTGCAAAGGCGGGAGCGACCGCTACCTCACGCAGAGGAGGAGAGGACGGGTTTCTCGGCCCCGTCACGCAATGCCAGGCAGAAGAAGCCTTCTCCGATGAGACAGAAGCGTGTCAAAGCGCATCCCTGCGTCGAAGGCTTCGGTTTCCCGGGGAAGGGGGTCGAGCCGAGGGACCCAGGCCCCCACGTCAGTCAGTCTTTCACTGGATTCACTGGCCTCGCTGTCACTCCTCAGCGATGGCCCCTCAGATTGCTCTCGTGTGTCTTTACCTTCTGGCTTTAGGAAGGACTTTAAACTTCGGCTGAGGGGCGGGACACCCAGAAGGGTTCTTTCAGTTCACCCCATCTTAGGTATTGTCATATCCAACACGTTGGTTTTCATCCCATCGTGGACCTACCTACCGGAGAGTTTCGCTGCTTAAAAGTCCCCTGTGCTCCACCTATTCATCAACAACCCCCCGCCACAACACACACACACCCGCACACACACACACCCACACAGACAACCTTCACCACCACCACCCCCGACCCCACTCATCTTTTCACCCTCTCTGGGGCTTTTGCCCTTTTGAGAATGAATGTCATCCAGAGCCGGTACCCTACAGGATGCCACCTTTTCAGATTGGCTTCTTTCAGGGAGTCAGGGGCACGCAGAAACGGCCCCGCCTGTCTCCCACAGGTCTCTCGGCTCCACGGGTCCCTGGTTTCCTTTTTAGAGCCAAATCACATGCTGTGGCACGGACCTAGCCCGGGCTACGTGTCCCTTCACCTCTTGAAGGACGCGTCTGTCCCGGTCGCCTCCACGGTTCCGGCAGTGATGAAGCAAGCCCCTCCACACCCCACCCCCACCCCCACCCCGCCCACCGTCCAGGTCCGTCCGCGTTCAGGTTTCCGCGTGGACGGAGCCCCGAGGGCTAGGCCTCAGGGTGAGAGTGGTATGGCGGGTGGCAGGTGGCGCACTGAAGGGTCCCAAATCCGGAGGATGCCGGCAAGGAAGGTCGCCAGGTCAAAACCTTCCTTCCCTCCCTCCGTCTCCTTAGGGTGGATGGCTGGGCCCGTGAATTCAGAGAGGACACGAGACACATGCTGTGAGCCGAGATTTCCAAGCCAGGAGACCTGGTGGAGGGTAAAGAAACGAGTTGATTGGGGGGGGCGGGGGCGATGGGGGGGGGCTCTTAGGACTGCAGCCCAGGAGACACAGATGCAAGAAAGAAGCACTGGAAGTGTGTGTCATCAGACTACCCCACGGGGCAAGTGGAGAAGGGGAAACGAAAGAAAACACACCACAAGAGCAAGGCGGGAACTTTGAAACGACCAGGCTGCGGCTAGCAGCTGCTGGCAGATTTGTTTTTGAAACCGGTTGGTGGTGCCCTTGAGCTTGATACAGTTCTGACCACTCATGCCCCCCCTCCCCCCATTGATGCCGGTGTCGGGACCCAGGGGAGGCCACCCCAAACATGTATGTGCCTCCGTGGCACACGGATGGGTTAGAAATGAGAGTGACCGAAGAAGCCGAGGGGCCAGCAGACGCAAGAGGGACCCTCAGACTCTTCTTTCTGTCTCCCTGAAAGCGGGAAATCGATCACTTCCGTGGAGGGTGCCCTCCCTGCATCTGGACTTAGGAAAACACCCTGATCACCCACTGAGAGCCTTCAGGCCCCGGAAGCCTAGAGAAACCAACCAACCTCGTGACTTCTTTCAGGGGCTTCCCCCCCTCCCCAAAACCCAAACTCCGTCTCGATTCTTCACGGACGGGTCACCCAAAACCAAAGGCTCTCAGCCCGGCCCATTTCGCACAAAGGGCTGATTTCTTGTCCTAAAACGGAGAAAAGCTGCCTGCTTCGGGGACACATGAGTGCTTGAATGAAAGACAGTAGGTTCCCTGTCGCTCCTGCTCAACGATCCGTCTGGGGTCCATTTTTGGATCAGTCCAGCCCAGAGAACTCAAGATGTGTAGAGGGAGGGGACAACGTCCCCCTCCCTGAAACAGGACTATGTCTGCAACAAAGTTCCTCCCACTGGCCGTCCAGCTCCATTTTGGATGACTGAATCCTGGTTCACCTCATTTGGGTGTTTTGTTTTTGTTTCTGTTTCTGTTTTTGTTTTTGTTTTTGATTAATAGACTTTATTTCCTAGAGCAGTTTCAGGCTCACAGCAGAATTGAGCAGAAAATACAGAGAGTTCTCACATAGCCCTCCCCACCCACACATATATCCTCCACTCCCCTCAACATCTCTCATCAGTGTGGCCTATTTGGTAAAACTGATGATCCGACATGGACACGTTATTATCCATCAAAGTCCATAGTTTACAGGACGGTTCACTCTTGAGGTTGTACGTTCTATGGGTTTTGACAAATGTACAATGACATGCAGCCACCACTATGGTATCCTACAGAATAATTTCATCGCCTTAAAAATCCCTCACGCTGCATCTGTTCATTCCTCCTTCCCTCCCTCTCCCCAAACCCCTGGATACCATGATCTTTTGATTGTTTCTAGAGCTTTGCCTTTTCCAGGATGTCATTTGGTTGGAATTGTACAGTTGGTAACAATTTTCAGACCGGTTTCTTTGATTTAGTAAGATGTCTTTTAAGTTTCTTCCATGTCTTTCACGGCTTGATAGCTAATTTCCTTGTCTTTCGTTCTTTTTTATTTATTTATTTTTTTAAAATGTTTTTACTGCACATATATTTTTAATTTACATATATGTACTGTTCATTGTTTCCAGGAAGGTTTAGAGCTTTAGCTTTTTAAACTTACATACTTATCAAAGGAATAAAGCCAACCACAAAAGAAGAATGAATTCAAAAAGATACACACACCCTGCTATTAGCAGCAACATCATTTATGATTGCCAAGATACGGAAGCATCCTAAGTGCACATCAATATTTGAATAGATAAAGAAGAGGGGACACACACACACACACACACACACACACACACACACACACATACACACACGTAATGGAATACAATTCACCCATGAGAAAGAAGGATATTTTGCCATTTGTGGCCCTTCCTTTCCTTTTTTTTTTTCCCCCCTCCACTTTAAAAACCAGAATTTTATAACTGGGATAAACACTTCCATTGAGTCAAAAACAGTAAAATGCCTAGAAATAAACTTAATCGAGGAGGTTATCTATACTCCAGAATCTGAAATGACACAAAGAAATGGAAAGATGCCTTGTGCTCTTGCATTGGAAGAATCAATACTATCAACATGGCCACACTATCCAAAGCAAACCGCAGGTTCCATGCAACCCCTGTCAAAATACTCACGACATTCCTCACAGAACTAGAACAAACAATTTCAAAATTTTTAAGGAACAACGGAAGACCCTAAACAGGCAAAGCAATCTTTCGAAGGTCTCCTCTCCCTCCCTCCCTCCCTCCCTCCCTCCCTCCCTCTCTCTCTCTCTCTCTTTCTCTCTCTCTCTCTCTCTCTCTCTCTCTCTCTCTCTCCTCCCCCCCCTCTCTCCCCCCCTCTCTCTCCCTCTCTCCCCCCCTCCCTTTCTCTGTCATCTTTTTGTTCTCTTTTCTTAGGATTTGATGACTTGAGACCATCCTTTATCATTCCTTGTAAAGCCGGCTTGATGGTGCTGAAATCTTGTAGCTTTTGTTTATCTGTGAAGCTTTTGATTTCTCCCTCAAATCTGAACGAGAGCCTTGCTGAATAGAGTATTCTTACCTGTCAGTTTTTCCCTTTCATCACTTTAAGTATGTTGTGCCACCCACTTCTGGCCTGTAGAGTTTCTGCTGAAAAATCAGCTGATAACCTTACGGGAGTTCCCTTGTATGTTATTTGTTGCTTTTCTCTCGTTCATTTTAATATTTTCTCCTTATCCTTAATTTTGGTCAATTTGATGACGATGTGCCTCGGTGTGTTCCCGTATGGTACTCTCTGCACTTCCACCTCATTTGGTTATTTAAAGGATCTTCAGTCTGTTCAATTCATAGGAGAGAACTTCCACGTGTATTTCTTCTCAGTTTTATGAAACAAAGAAGGACCCAGGAAACTGGCAAAACATAAATGCTTTTCTATTGGGTTGAGCAAAGACAGGCCCTGGCCGGGGACGGGGGGGGGTGCTGGAGGGTCGGGGGGGCGGTGTAGAGAAGGATATAGATCATTGTTAGAGTGCCTGCTTAGCATGCATGATGCCCTGGGTTCAATCCCCAGAACCACCATTAAAATAAATAAATAACCTAATCAAACCCATCCCCCTCCTCCCCCCCCCAAAAAAAAGAAGGAGAAAAGAGTGAGAGACAGAGACAGAGACAGACCATCGGGAAAAGTAGCTGCACTAATACTTCCAAGAAACAGGACAACATAAAGATAATGGAAGAAATGCTGGATAGTGAACAGCCACGGGTGGTTGGCACAGACCCATAGCTTCTGGACTCGCTAAAAAAAAAAAAAAAAAAAAAAAAAAAAAAAAAGAATATGAGAATCATATGGATCAGGAGATTGGGTCTGAATTTTGTGCCGTTTGACTTGTGCCAGTTACAAAGGTCATGCACAAGGAAGATGACTGGCTACTTTATTGTCTGAAATGAGACACTTGAAAGTGAAAGGAGGTGCTATACAATCGTGCCTGGACTGGGATTTTTCTAAGGGAGCCCAAATCCTTTACAATATATATCATGTTTTCAAAAATGAATATCATTCCTGGACAACATTTAAGCAATTATTTTCTGTGTTATCAGTAAACATTTTTAAAAAATCAGTAAGAAAGGAAGAGGGAGAGAGAAAGAGAGAGAACAGGAGTAACTATACGCGCGCGTGCGTGCATGCATGTGTGTGTGTGTGTGTGTGCGCGCGTGTGCGCGCACGTGTGTTGAGGTGGGGGCCTAAAAGAGGGTGAGGATTCTTTTCATCGAGGTCTGTTTGTACAGAATTCTCTCCTTCTCCGCTTTACACTGTGAAGGAAAAGCCCAGCTGGGATAACAAGCTAAGTCGCAAATCTAAGTGTAACAAGTGTCGGATTACTGATCTGAGTTCTGCTGGGCTAACTCGTAAATCTAAATTAATAAGTGCCGGTTTGCTGATTCCCTGTTCATATTTTGCTAGCCAGCTGGATTTTCAAAGAGACATATCTGGCCTTGAAATGTTGGTTTGCTGCCTCACTGCCTCTACTTTCGTGATAATGATGTTGCTAAAGCTATTGCGTGCCTATTGGCCGAATACCCCAAGCTGGTACTTAACCCTATAAAACCTCACGTGCACGTCTTGGAGGTGCTCAAGGCTTAGGAGCAGAAGCCCCTCTGAGCCCGCCGGCGTAATAAATCTGAGTACTCCAACCCTCCGAGTGGTGCTTGTTTCTTGGCCGGCCTGTCATTTCCATAACAGCACCGTTGACAATAAGAACGTCACTCTCGTTCCGGCATAAAGAAGACATCTGGGGAGGGTGGGGTGGGGGGTGGGGTGTAGATCTATGTTATGTCCTGATTCCAGGAAGGAAAGGGGCAAGGGTCAGCGTGCCCTTCTTTCTGGGGTATCTGTCTGTTCGCTTTTGGTGTTCGGCTGGTTTGGTTATTTCAGCTTTCTGTTTGGTTCCTTTCACAGATCCAGTGGCTCAAAACAGCATTCTGATTTTCTTTTCTCCTGGGGTTTGGTTTTTGATAGGTAGAGGGACAGGGCCCACGCAGGGGTGGGGGTGGGGGGTCACTGTGCCGGAGAAAGGGAGGCGGCTGTGGTGAAATCATCGAGCAGAGGGGATTTCTACGAGAGGGACTCTCCGAAGTGAATGGGGTCCAAGGAGATCAGCAGGGTTTCTGTGTGCTCGTTTGGTTTTGTTCGTGCGTGTGTTTGTTTTTTCTGGACGAGGCCAAAGAACTCTTCAGGTGGAGGTGTGTGTCCAAAGGGTATGACAGGATGGGAGGATGCGGGGCGAGTCAGTCCATGTGCCCAGAAAGAGAGAGAATCTGTCATAGCTGAGACTCAGGCCTTTTTCAGACCTAGGCCCAGGGAGCAGTTCGGCTCCGAGCATTCACGGAGAAGTTCGCCGCCACCTCAGTCCTGTCCCCCACCCCCGCCCTCCCCCACGCCTCAGCCCCCAGTGAAGGAGGAATCATGAAGTGGCCGCACTTAGGCTAAGCCAATTTTTGGCTTTATGCTTACTGCTTGCTTTTAGAACGATCAGCAAACTCGACTGACCAGACACCGCTCCCAGCTCCAGGCCCACTGTTAAAAACAGCTAAAGTTGTCGATTCTAACTGTTTGATTTGACCTTCCTCTGATCGTTCAACTTGACAATCATGTTTGGCGTCTGAGTCTTTCCCCAGGAAGGGAGTCACGGGAGGATAAGCTCAGGAGAACGACCAGCCCCCTCCCACCCCCCACCCCCCTCCCCGAGTTCCTCCGTGGCGCTGGTGCCGCCGGGTGAGTCTGACCAGATAAAGAAGGTCACGGGCTGATGACCTACTAGACCACCAGGAGGTCCCATGTTATCAGACACTCATCCAGATTTAGGAGGAAGTTTCATCAGAGACCCTTGTTGATCATGAGCACCTTTTGTGCTCCCGCCTGTTGTGATTCCCTTTCATGCTCCAACCTGTTCGTCCACAGAAGCATGAAACCCCAACCCCAAGACGGGTTCACAGTTTGGAGGGCACTAGCCTGCTGTGAGTCCCCTTTGCCCAGCAAAGCAATCAAGCTGCCTCTTTTCTTCTAAACTCTAAGACCCTGTCTCTGGGTTATTTGGCTCGTCAGGGACGGGGTGGGGGAGGGCGATCTTTCGGCAACACCCGCAGAAGTTTCCCTGAGTGGCAGGAACCAGCGTGGCCCTCAGGCCTCAGCCCCGCAGGCAGGCAGGCAGGCAGGCAGGCAGGCAGGCAGGCAGGCAGGCAGACAGGCAGGCAGGCAGAGTTGGAGCGACCGTTGGTCCCGCCCCCGCCCGCGCACCACCCCCCCCCGCCCCCGCCGCTGCTTCCGCCGCCGCCGCCGCCACCGCCGCCGCCGCCGCCTCCCAGGCCTTCTCCACCGATCGGTCCCAAATCGACTGACTGTCTCCTGGAAGCGGGGGCGGGGACGTCAGGAGGATCCATTCGGCAGGGCCTCGTTCAATCGCTTCATTCAAATGCAGAAAGCTCTGTGCTCAGGTCAGAGCCTTTGACTTGGCCTCCGGCTCCTCTCTGTTGAACGGCTTTTGTTCTTTGGTTTCAATTTCCCCACCCTTAGGCCACCCCGTCCCAACTGCACGGAGGGAGGCGGGAGGGAGGGGGAGAATCTCGCCTGGTCTCAGGCCAAAGGAGTCCCCTCCTTTTCCTAATCTGGGTAAACCCCACTACACCGTTTGAGAATCATGGAAGGGCATGGAAGCAGACCTCTGACTTGATAGATTCCTCTGGGATGGGAGACTTTAAAAAAACAAAATTCTTTTTCCCCTGCTTCCAGGGAGGCAGAAAGGAGGGCCAGAGTGTTCCTCTTGCCTCGGGCAGTTCTTTGTTTGTTTCTTTCTTTCTTTTGTTAAATCATTTTTTTTTCCTTTTTTTCTTCCAGTTTTATTGAGACAGAGTTGACATACAGCAGTGTATACTTTGGGGGGGGGGGCGGGGAGAGGAATTCGATTTTATGTATTTATTTTTGACCGAAGGTACTGGGGATTAAACCCAGGACCTTGTGCTTGCTTGCTAAGCACACAGTCTACCACTGACCTATACCCTCCCCCTTGGCCAGTTGTGAAGTCCCTTTCATTCAGCATAGTCCATCGGGCACATTTTGGGGCAGCCTACTCTGGACCCCAACATTTCCCTATTCTGTAACTTCCCTGGAAGTTTTACACATTAAAAGCTGGGCTGTTGACTGTGCATGTGCGTCCATGCGTGCGTGCGTGCGTGCGTGTGGTGTGGGGGCAGGAGGGAGGGAATAGTTTCCTAGAGGGCCTGCGTTTCATGGACCCAGTTTCTTAGTTCTGAGAACAGGTCTGTTCAAGGAAACAGTTGTAGTATCTCGTCTCAGGAGGCGGTGGTGTCGATGGGCTTCTGAAGCTAGGCCTAGGGAGCAAGCAGTCAGGTATCGCCTAAGAGGCACTTGTGTGGAAAACCAAAGTACAGCACAAAGGTTAATCATTGGAGCAGATGAGAAACCAGATTCAGGGCCGGGAGTAGGGGGTCAGTCTGGTAGGAGATTTCCACACATCGGGGTCATCGAAACGGCTCGAGCAGTTTGAAATGCCTCTGATGATGTCCTGGGGTGTTTGGCTCAACTCTCTGAGCGGCTCCTCCAAAAACAGGCCCTAGGATGGTTTCCACAGGA